>NC_051420.1:32055480-32062980 GCF_015228065.2 Penaeus monodon | reverse complement strand
GCCATTTATTCCACTGCAGGAGATCGGCCTTTCTCAATTCATTATTTGAGAGGATATTTGGCAGTCTCATCCTTGCCTGACTGGATGCCCTTCCTAATCAATCGCTGTTCGGTGTTTAACATCTATGCCACGTCGGCGATTTCCCCTACGACACTTGCATTTTGACTCAAGGCGATATGTCGTTTTCTCGTCGTGAGATCAGACTCGAGCGAGCAGTCAGAACGAAGGCATTTTTACGACTGCCGCGACGGGGAATTGAACTCGGGACCATGAGGGTCGGAGTCCAGTGCTCTAACCACTGGACCATTGCGGCAGTATATATATATATATATATATATATATATATATATATATATATATATATATATATAGAGAGAGAGAGAGAGAGAGAGAGAGAGAGAGAGAGAGAGAGAGAGAGAGAGAGAGAGAGAGAGAGAGAGAGAGAGAGGCACAAAGAAACTGAACACATGAGTTACTAGATAATTGGAATACCTATTGTAAGGTGACACCCTAGTCCTCCTCATCTCGGGCTTTCAAGAGCATCCCCTCGCCACTCGTTTTCCCGTCTTTCGGTCGCGCCCGGACTTCGCTTACTCGCTCCTGTTCCTTTGGGTGGTCTAGCCTTTTCATTTGGCTTTGTATTTGTTCTATTGTTTTTGTAGTTTTAGTGAAGTTTCTCCTTTTTCATAGCCGTTTTTTTATTATACATAGTCTTCATATTTGCTTCGCCCTTAAGACCCAAAAGTCTATTTTACTCGATTTTCTATTTATCTTAATTTAATAGATATTTTATTTAATTTTCATTATAATCTCTAATCTTCCAAGTATTTTACACTCGTGATCTTTTACTTTTATCTTTTTGTTCGATATCTTAAATTTTATTTGAACTAGGGACTATTTTTATTTATTCTTCTTACAATGTAAACATATATATTTTAGCCTGTAAGGTAAAGTTTACAGTTTAATAAATATGAAAGATGTATAGTTCGTGACGTAGTTCAAGACGTCACGAAAACTATAAATACCGCCCAAAACGGCGCGAAATATACGGCCACGCCCCCCGAAACCGAGAGAAGTTAAGTTCTGTGTGTTGACGTTCGGTTTTCTGAGGAGCTATACGTGATCCTTTTTTTTTATTTACTTCATATACATGACTATAGTTTATTCACCAATCTTAATCAATTAATCATAATTACTTTTTATTTAACTATAACATTAAGACTCGTAAAGAGTGGTTTTAACCACTCTGTACGAGTATTTATTTTATTAAACATTAAATGAGTTTTTAAGATGCATTTAAGAAGTGTGACTTTGTCCTCCATGATGACATTAAATGAAAGCTAAAAGATATATAGTTGATACCAAAGGGAAACCTATAAGCTGAACGTCAAGGAGTTGATGATTATGCTCGGTCTTTATTGTCTGTTTGTTTGTGCCTAGATGCTTCACGCTACCACAACGCATCTAAACACTGTGAAACCACACCAAGAATATCAGGGCATCAGCTGATCATACATCTGCTTTTCACTATAGCACCATATCACAACGGAAAACAGGAGAGCGTAACAGACGAACTAAACTATTCTGCTATAGCCACAGAGCAAAGAACACCTCACACTATCATAGGCAGTAGTTCCTTTACTTGTTTACGTATAATACAGTGATAATTATGATTAGAAAACCTTTTTCAGTAACAGAGGCTTAATGACACAATACAGCAAAATTTTAAAACAGAGTGCTTCATAACCTGAAAGAAGTAAGATCAAATTATTTGAAACCATTAACTCAAAAATATAAGCCAGCTGTTAAAAGAGAGTTCTGAATGTGGAAAAGAATAAGCTTCAGGCAGGGAACAGCTGAAGTGTTTCAGGTGTCGCAGCCGCCTGGGCGAGGAAGTCTTGCCGGAGCTTGTGACTGTTCAGTAAATAGTTCTGGGTGAAGCTGAAGGTTTCCCCTTTTCCTTGCTTGGAGATGGTGGTTTTTTATAACGTTTGAGATTTTAGAAAACGCTAAGAGTGATTTTTTGTTACTGTATTTCATTGAGTCTAATATAACCTTTCCTATTACTCATGTTCTATTGAAAACTCTTGTATATTGATTCTTATAGAATGAACGGAAGCCAATTGGAATGTCATCGCTTGAAATCGGTGGTGTTTTAGTAAGGTAATATTTATTAGTTGAATTTACAATGACTTCGAAACTGAACTTTAAGTAATACAAACCAACTTGTCGGGCATGTTTCCACGAATGCGTGTGCCATCACGGTGCGTCATCGCAACGTGAAGTCCTAGTTCTCCTGTCTTGGAGGGAGTAGTCAATTTTTCAAGCCTGATGTAGGCGGGTTCACCAACTGATGGGTTGGATTCTCTTGAAATAAATGTTATTTACATCCTCTGACAACTAAATATTTTACAGTTACTATATGATGCACACATGTTCTTAGAACATCAAAGATTAAAAATTTCTTTGGGTAACTTCACAGATATGTTTTCGCATTTACAGTAATCTTAAGATTAAAAATCTAAGTCAGGTCTTAAGTATCGTAATGTAATGGACATTACTATAGGCATCAGAATAACAAATATAACATTTTCTTATATCCATGAATTATATCAAAGTAATGTTTCCTGAATTATGAAAATATTAATATTATCAGTAACTTTCAAAGTGAGTAATACATGCGGTATATAATTATTAATTTACCCCTAATTCAAATATGAGGTATATGGGCTTACATAGGTGAAAGTAAGTATAGGCCGGACCATATATAATGTATGTAAGGCCCTGACCTGGTAGGTATGGACAGCCGTAGTAACAATATCCCGAGATCTCACTATCGTGTTACTCTGCTAGTAACTAGCATGAAGGCATTAGCTGATCATACATCTGCTTTTCACTATAGCCGTTCCGGATCACAGCAGAAAACAGGAGAGCGTAACAGACGAACTAAACTATGCTGCTATTGAATTATGTATGCATAACTGTAGACTATACAGAACTAGTATATGGTTCGTTGAGGAACAAACAGCTGGCAAACTTGTGCGTTGACATACGGTATAACAGCTTTCTTACCTGGGGTACTGCTTGAAAGTCTGCATGAGGGATGTGTATAAGGTTGTTGTAGGAATGGTTGGTGTCTTTATTTATGTAAAATATATGGCTGGAGCCAGCGAGCTGTAGCCAGAGATGGGGATAGCCGCATTGTAATGAATGTGGAAAAGAGGTTGAAAAAAGTGGCCCTTTGCTCTTGTTACTTCACTATCACTTCAACTTTATTTATAGTTTATGTTATTTATTTTTTTCTATGATTATTTAAATTTGTAATTTTATCTTATTCTTTAAGACAGAGAAGAAAAAGGAGAGAAAAATCCCATTACCTCAGCGCCAGAACCTTTCTCAAAGAGAGACTCATTTGCATAAACATACTAAATCTTAACCTAAAACATGGTATCAACGCCTGTGAATGCCGGTCTGAACTCCGTTTCCCATAAAGTGAGGTTAGGCATGTAAAAGCGTGTAAGTAATATGATACTCTGCCCGCCTACCTACCTCTCTGTCTGCCTTCACTCTCTCTCTCTGTCTCTGTCTCTCTGTCTCTCTCTCTCTCTCTCTCTCTCTCTCTCTCTCTCTCTCTCTCTCTCTCTCTCTCTCTCTCTCTCTCTCTCTCTTCGGATCCTTCTCTCCATTTATGATCTGTTATGCATACATAACAGTAGAATCGGTAGACCAATAAAACATATAATTAGCGTTGGAGCTGATGCATTTCCGTCCCCACTAGACGCAAGTTTGAAGTTAAATTTATTTTGGAAATGTGATCAACAGGTGAATGCAGTGTTTACGCTGAAGAAAAGGGTTGCCAAGTCCGGGAAGTTGGGGTTCAACGCAACGCTTCGGTCGGGACCACGGAAAATCCGCATATTAGGGGAAGTTGCCAAGTCCGGGAAGTGCCTATTATGGGAAGTTCCACTGTACTTTGGCAGTTCGTACATTCAGCAGCTTGCATTAGAAACACATTGTGCAAACTATCCAAAATAAGATACACGGTATATGCCATACATGCTGATGCAATTTACTTCGCTGAACGAATTGCAGTCACCGAATGACGTACTTTACTCTGACTGGTGTTTATCGCTTTGTATTACAGCCGGTCGTTTCGCATAATGGACGCCGATTCCGCAGGCCGGAGCGGTTTCTTGGACAAAGTTATCTTATTTTCCCACGTAACGCTTATGCAGGAAGCGATAGGAAAGTCGGGGGCTTCATGCAATTCTGAGAGAGAGAGAGAGAGAGGAGAGAGAGAGAGAGGAGAGAGAGAGGAGAGAGAGAGAGGAGAGAGAGAGAGGAAAGAGAGAGAGAGAGAAAGAGAGAGAGAGAGGAAAGAGAGGAGAGAGAGAGAGAGGAGAGAAACAGAGAGGAGAGAGACAGAGAGGAGAGAGACAGAGAGGAGAGAGACAGAGGAGAGAGAGAGAGAGAAGAAGAGAGAGAGAGAGGAGAGAGGGGAGAGGGAGAGGGAGAGAGAGAGGGAGAGGGAGGGAGAGAGAGAGAGAGAGAAGAGAGAGAGAGAGAGAGAGAGAGAGAGGGGAAGAGAGGGAGGAGAGAGAGGAGAGAGAGAGAAGAGAGAGAGAAGAGAGCGAGAGAGATGGAGGAGAGAAAGAGAGAGGAGAGAGGAGAGAGAGAGAGAAGGAGGAGGAGAGAGAGAGAGAGAGGAGAAAGAAGGGAGAAAGGAGAAGAGAGGAGAGAAGAGGAGAGAGAGGAGAGAGAAGAGGAGAGAGAGAGAAGGAGAGAGAGAAAGAGAGAGAGGAGAGAGAGGAGAGAGAGAGAGAAGATCGGAAGAGAGAGAGAGAGGAAGAAGAGGAGAGGAGGAAAGAGAGAGAGAAGAGAGAAGAGAGGAGGGAGAGAGAGAGAGAGAGAAGAGGGAGAAGAGAGGAGGAGAGAATGAGTGTGTGTGTGTGAGTGTGTGTGTGAGAGAGAGAGAGAGTGTCAGGTACTTGTAAAACGCACGGTCTGCTGCGTGTGTTTATTGATGGAGGATTCTTGGTAGTGCAGCGTGGACCGAGGTTGGAATGGCCGGCGTGTACAGAAGAAAGGGACCAGGGCAGCAGGATGGCCCGGTAAGTTGGCGGCCCTGGAGGGTGGCCCCCGGGAGAAGGCCGCGCGCGAGCGGGGCCGCGACTCAAAGTAGAGTAGAGGCTTAGGTCAGTACGGCGGTGATGCCTTGGGCACGCCGCCCTATTGGCCACCACTGTTAGTTGGAAAGTGCGTGACTGAAGGCTATTCTAACACTCATGAGAGAGCGAGATAGATAGTAGGATAGAGAGAGAGAGAGAGAGAGAGAGAGAGAGAGAGAGAGAGAGAGAGAGAGAGAGAGAGAGAGAGAGAGAAATAAAGAGAGAGAGAGAGAGAGTGGAGAGTGAGTGAGTGATTGAATGAATGAATGAGTGAGTGAGTTAATGAGTGAGTGGGTGAGTGAGTGAGAGAGATGGAAAGAGAGAGAGAGAGAGACAGAGAGAGAAGAGAGAGAGAGAGTGAGAGAGGAGAGAGAGAGAAGAGAAACTAAAGTACAGAGAGAGATAAAAGGAGAGAGAGTGTGTGACTGAGTGAGTATGAGAGAGAGAGAGTCTGAGATTGGTCAAATGCCTTCGATGACACACTCTCAAGCCGACACACGTGACCCATGGGGTGTCTTGCCGTGAATTGAAATAAGCCCGGGCCCACAGCGCTCAAGACCTCTGGCCTCAGCCTTGACCCCCAGCGGACACTCCACTTTGAGTGGCGGCCCCGCTCGCACGCGGCTTCCTGGGGCTTCACTACCCCGGTCTCTACTGCACAAGCCGGCCACGCCAACCTCGGTCCACACTACAGAAAACCTACACTACCAATAAACTCGTAAACCTGGACTGTGCGTTTTACAAGTCCCTCACAGATGGTGCCAGCTGGGGATGTGTCGCCTTCTTGAAGCTTGCGCAACGAACCGATGACCTCCTACTCTCTCAAAAACAAAAACTGTAAGTACGCCATGGGAATCTTTCCTTTCTTTTTCCTTCCCATGTGTGCATGCCATTATGTTTTTAACAAGTGAAGTTATTTTTTTTCTAAACATCTGAACAAGCGTCCGTGCTAGTGCATTTTTTCTCTATTATCTATCTATTATCTTCAAATTTCCTTATGGTAGATTACCTTTATTTAATTTCCGAGAGTAATTTTCTAAGGCGTGTTTTTTTTTCTTTTTTATCTAATCGCTAAGTCATAGTACCAAAATATGTAGCTATATCCAAGAGTGTTTTACTTTTTAAATATTTCATTTCGATGCTTAGCCTTTCTGCATATTCTAGGCATATTTGTATCTATTATTCCCATTGCGTTAAAACGGTGCCGTATTGGACGTAAATTTCGCTATCATTTTCAGTGAATTTATGTCGGCTCGCTTTATGATAAATTAGTGGGAAAATATTATGACATAATGTGAAAATGGTGGAATTATCCACAAACAAATATTTTTTCCTTTCACCAGACTATCCCTACCTATCCTAGTTCCTAACTTTCCTTAAACACCCTCCTGTACATTTCCCCTCCCTCTCTACCTATTTTCAATATATCTATGAAGGTCATAGCGTTTTAATATTCTAGTGTCGTAATATTTGTTTAAAAGTTAATTTCAGTTAAACAAATGATTTACTAAAAGTGAGTCATATTTTGTAAGTGTGATTCTCGTGACATGTTTTGCTTTATTAGTTTTTATTCGTTTTATGTGTATAAATGTTTTACTCGTTTATTTTGATTATTGTTCACTTAACATTTAGTACCCCAGGTCAATTCAGGTCAGGTCATGTCGTGATGACATTTTCTCCCCTCTTTTGACCTGTGTGTGAAATGCCACATTCAGCTGTTTTTTTTCAAATTTCAAGTTTATTAATTTCTGTACATTATTTCTTTGGCAAATAATTTGGAACTTTGATAACGAATTATCAATTTCCTTTTCGTTGTCAACATATTTTAATTTTTTTTCATATTGTACAATTTATTTATACAGATTTACATTTATAAATATACACATTTAGTTATTCTTTCTTAGATTATTAATGTGATACTTAGGATAAATGTTATTCATTAATGTTTCGATTATTTAATTTTTCGATGACAATGTGTTTCGTTTTCACACATTTTTTTTTATAACTAGCTTCTGCTATTTTCTGTAGAATTATCGGATATGAACCTGACTTCGATCTCACTCAGGTAAAATTGTCAACTATGATTACCATCTACTGCGCCTACGACCTGAAATATATTCAGTTTATTATTGTTTCAAATTTTTATTTCAATTATCTCTCAGTGTAGAGATTATTTCTATTATATCAGCTACTACGATTTCATATTGTTCATGATTTTGATAATTCATCTACAAATGTCAAATTCCCTCGGTCATCCTAACGATTTTCCATCTTTCCTCTCATGACAATCGTTAAGATGCTGGCAGATTTTCACAGCATTTCTTTCATTAAT
>NC_051420.1:32046692-32051692 GCF_015228065.2 Penaeus monodon | reverse complement strand
TAATATTTATGATGATGATGAAATATTGATGATGATGATGATGATGATGATAAATGAGGAGCTAATATTGATGATGATGATGATGATGATGATATATTTGATGATGATTGATGATGATGATATAGATGATTGATGATGGATATATGATGATTATGAGATAAAATTGTGATGATGATGATGATGAAGATAATATTATGAGCCGGATGAGAAGATGATAATATTGATGATGATGATGATGATAATATTGATGATGATGATGATTATGATAATATTGATGATGATGATGACCATAATAACATCATAATCATCAATTATTATTATTCATCATATTCATCATAATCAATATTCAGTTAATCATCATCACATGGATCAAATATCATCATCCTTATCATCAGCAATATATCATACATCATCAATAGGATCATCATCATAATCAGCATGCAATCATCATCAATATATCACAACCATCATCATCAAGATTATCATGCATCATAATCATCATCATAATCATCATCATCATCATCAATATTATCATTCAATTATCATTCATCGTCATAATCAAATCACATATCATCAGCACAAAGTAGCACATCAGCCGCACCATCAGCTCAATATCATCATAAATGTATCATCATCATATCAACATCTCATCAAATTACATCATCACTCATCAATATTATCATCATACATAATCAATAGTATCCAGAGCATAATCTTCATCAATATTGTAATCAATTCATCATCATCATCACATCATCATCCAATATTATATCATCATCCATATAATCATCCATCAATCTCATCATCATCATAAATATTTATCATAACTAACAGTCATCATCATCATATTATCATCATCAATCATCAGCATAAATAGTCTTATCATCATACGCCAGCATCAAGAATAGCCGATCGCATAAATATATCATCAACATCAACTATCTCAGCAGCATCATCAGCAATTATTATTATTATATCCTCATCAATATTATTAATAAGGCAGCTGCATCATAAAGTGTTATGAGCATCAAGAGGTCATCACCTATCACAATCATCAATATCATAGCAGAATCAGCAGGCATCATTACTGCATCACAGCGTCAAGATGAAAGTCAGCATCATCATCAATATTCTAGCAGCACATCATGATCATCATCATCATCATCAATTATCATCATAAGCATCAAAGAGTGATCATATCAGCACCATCATCATCAATGATTCTCATCATTATCATCATCATTCAGCAAATTAGCATCTTTCATCATCATCATCAGCAATAGCACATCATAAGATGATGAGATATAGCAGCACAATATATCATTCATCATCATTATCATCAAGATCAGCAGTCATCATCATCAAAGTAGAATCATCAGTATCATCATATCATTAGCATGATCAGTCAGTAATCATCATCAATAGTATCACATCTCATCAATATTATCTCATCATAATAATCAATATTATAATATCATCAGCATCATGCAATATTATTCCATCATCAATATATCATCATCATTCAATATCATCCTCATCATATCAATCATCATCATAATCTGAGTGATACCCCTTAATAACCAATATACAAAAGAAACGCGCAAGGGAAAGAACCAAACCGCAGGCGGGATAGAAGTCAGGCCATGGTAATGACCAAATTCAAGGGTGTGCCCGAGAACAGGTGGACCCTCCTTCCTGATAATACTGATGATGATGATTGATGTATGTGATGAAATATTGATGATGATGAAGGTGATGATACTTATTGATGCTGAGAGATGATGATAATATGGATGATGATGATTGATGAAGATGATAATATTGATGATGATTGAGATGATGAGGATGAGCTGATATGATGATGATGATACTGATGATGAAAATATTGATGATGATGCGATGATGATAAATTGATGATTGATGAGATAATAGATTACGATGAATATTGATGATGATTATGGGATGATATTGATGATGATGTGATGATGATAATATCGAGGTGATGATTATATTATTGATGATGATGCTAATCTGTGATGCTGCTGATGATGCTGAAATGATGATGCTGATCTTGTTGATGAGGTGGTGCTGATAATATTGCGCGCTTCTAACTTACTGAGATGATGCTGATGATCATAGAGATGATGATGATGATAATATATGTATGCTGAGATGATGTGATGATAATTGCTGATGAGGATGATGATGCAATATGATGATGTGATGATGATGATGATATTGCTGCTGATGATGATGTTAATCATCTGATGATGATGCTGATGGATGAAAATATGATGATGCTGCTGATTGATGATGATGTGAGGATGATGATGATGATAGCTGTGTCAGTTGTACCTCGGACGAGGGGGATGATTTCGTTTTTCTCTGCGAACGCTGCAGAGGACGGCACGAGCGTGGCATACACTCGCCTTAAGATTCGGTGGGTTTACTCTGGATTGGGATCAAATCCACTCCAGTCAGCTACTCTGTTAGTCCGCTCATTCCCTGATGCCTATGTGCTAGGGATCCAGTTTATGATTATCTTTACCTGAGCAATAATCCTTTGTGCTATGTAAGGATCGTGGTCAGGAGTAAGATGCTGTCTTTGGGTGATGAGCTTTGCTGTAGGACATTCAGTGGCTGCCCTGGCGTCTGTATGTATGACCACGTGTCCTTCCCTCAGGGAAGGACACGTGGTCATACATATAGACTAGGGCTAGGGCTCCCATGATCGCAACTGCCTCTGCCTGTAGCGAGGAGGCGTTGTCTGTTTCCCGTATGGATTGTGTGGCATCCCTTGCTGCAAAGCTGGTGAGTGAGTGCCTCCTCACTCGACGTCCCCAAAGCAGTTGCTACTGCAGTGACTACAGCAGTCAACAGGAGAGTCATATCTTTCTCGTCAAAGAGGAGATTATCGTCTCTTGGGAGGCTTTTGCAGTGTTCTTTGAACCTTTATTCCTATGATTCTTTTCCTGCATTTTTGAAATGGTCGGAAAACTCAGTCAGTGTCAGCTCTGGAGGGCTTCCTTCCTCTTGGGAGGTCGGGAAGTCTTTTCTCTTTTGTTCTGTCTCCAAGCAATGGGTGCCTTGGGGAGCAGAAACAAAGTCTGGTCACTTTTTAGTAACCTCTTGTTGCCTGAGGGCCGCCTCTTTCCTGGCAGAGCAAGCCAAGCTCCAGGCGTGATGCCCCTTAGCACAGTTGGGACATTTGGCTCTTGTGTCCCTTTAGCCTTCTTTGTGTGCCTTAAGGTACACCTCGGTGTTGTGTGCCTTGCTACAGACACCACATTTAGGCTTGGCCTTGCAGCTAGCCTGGTGGTGATCGTATCTTCGGCATTTAAAGCACTGAAGTGGCTCTGGTACATATGCTCTTAGGTTGAAGGAGCCCCTGTTACCCAGATCAAAGGTAGTGACTGGGGCTCCCTTCAAGGTCACCAGGACTTTCCAGGTTGGGCTCTTCCCTTTCGACATTCGGGAAGCGTCCACGACCTGTGGATGTGATGTGATCAGATCGACATCATACGAATGTGAGAAGCCAAATAGCACCATCTTGACTCTCGTATCATCGGGATTCAGTAGCGAAAGATACACTTGCCTCCCATTATTAAACTCCTTTAACGTTTACCATGAAGTAAGCAGTTCTTTCATTGACTGCTTGACCCTAGCCTCCCGAAGAAGACCAGCCAATTGGTCTGATCGGGCCAAGATCAGACCTTCCGTCTTGCTGGAATAAGGGACCAAAGAGGCGTGTTGCTAGCTGCAGGGCGCACTCATGCACGGCATCGCTCAACCTCCAGGACTCCAGTCTCCACAGCGCATAGGGATGCCACACACGGTAAACACGTGGGTAGGTGTGAACCACTGGTGAGAAACCAGAGGGGATGCCCTTCCACATACCAGATAGGTATCATTGTTTGGAACCCTTTCTTCCTCCCTCTCTAGTGAAACAGCTACCCAAAGGCTGTATCATCTCAAGAGGGAGCTCTTGTCTGCACTTCAAAGAGGAAGCTCCAGTGAGTTTTAAGGGGTGTTCAATTTGCCTTATGTATGCGGGTTTCTGGCCGTACACCTGGTTATCTGGGCCGAATCGTAGAACTTTGGTGCGAAATCTGGGGGCTGAGGGGATCCCGCATAACCAGACCTTGAGCGTTCTTTCCCAAATGAATTCATGCAAATAAAAACTATTGTCTGTAATTTCTTTAGAATAATTATAAAAAACTCACTGCATTTATAAGTTAATGGAAGATTTATAGATGATCTGTATTACTTGCTATGCATCAGATATTAGAAATTACTTATTGCACAAAACTAAACAAACAAGAAGACGCTCTTTTGTTTTTTAGGATAATCATGTGTGTATGTGTGTGTAATACATATGCACATAAATATTTACATTTACATATATTTATATCATACATATATATGTATGTATTATATATATATATATATATATATATATATATATTAGTATATATGTATATATATATATGTGTGTGTGTGTTGTGTGTGTGTGTGTGTTGTGTGTGTGGTGTTGTGTGGTGTGTGTGTGTGCATGTGCATATACAAATAAAATGGATAAATATATATGTATATATGCGCACGCACACACACAGACACAAACACACACACACACACACACACACACACTGTTTATTCTTAAAACGTTTTATTGCCACTACATTAAAATTCTCTAGTTTCTCCTCAAATACCTATTCAGGTCTTGGGAAAAGTACAATTCCCTTACACTGATTGATTGATTGATTATTTGAAATTGTCTGCCGCGTCAACAACAAAGTCATTAGCGGCGAACACCTTGTTAGATAGAAATATTAGAATATTTAAAACTTTAAAAATCTATCAATAAATATCTTACAACAATAACAATAAATATATTAAAAATCAAAGCATAAATATTATGCTTTAAGTATATAAAGTTATTGCATAATATTATGCATAATTAAATTTATTGAAAAATTAGCCTCCCTAAGGAAACTAATAAA
>NC_051420.1:32039589-32046592 GCF_015228065.2 Penaeus monodon | reverse complement strand
AAGCCCGATAAAATAAGAGAATTACCTAAAAGGTAACACCGGCAGTCTCGTGGAAAGGAACTGGGACCCTACACGTACTCACTTCAGAGCATCACAACATGAAAACTACAATTAAGTATCATGCTGTGACCACGGCGGCTCAAACATGAACCTACCGTTAAAAAAAAAAATTATTCATCTATATTTAAATATATATGTATATGTATGAATGTATGTATGTATGTATATACATATATATATAATAATATATATATATATATATATATATATATATATATATATATATACAAGCATTTATATATATATATATATATATATATATATATATATATATATATATATATATATATATATATATATATATATATATATATATATATATAATATTATATATATAGATATATATATATAAATAAATATATATATATATATATATATATATATATATATATATATAAATATTATATATATATATATATATATATATAATATATATATATATATATATATATATATATATATATATACATATATATATATATATATATATATATATATATATATATATACATATATATATGTACATATGTGTAAGAATAAATTAAACAAATAGGTAGGTTAGGTATCAACAAAATTTTATGTTGTCGTCGTCCGCTCGACGTATCCTCGAGCGTCGAACCGAAAGTGCTAAGAAACTTTTCTTGATCATCAAATCATTTTTCTCTACTGTAACACTGTAAAAATGAGGTGCTTTCCATAACAAAGAAGCTTCTTTGATATTCTTCACTTGATTATCTTTATTATTCTTATTGTAATTTTGGGTGGGTGCTTCATGCTTAGGGCGATGAGAAGTGGTGGTGTGGTCGCCTAGATAGTGTTAAGTGCTTGCATGCCTTCTCGCTTGCAGCTGCCACCGCTGGCTGGCCTAGTGCGAAAAAAGGAGCAACTCCGCACTTGCCATCCCAGGCTAAACTGTGGGGGATCTCAGAGGAGCAGGAGGCCCCAGAGGTATGGATCCATGGCCCACCAGCCTGTGGACACGCCCTGGCTCCGTACCAACTCCTACCCCTTAGCCACCCTGGGATTAATGGGCAGCTCGATGGAGGTGGGCCTTGCCAACCCTCCTCCCCCCCAGATAACTCACCGGCAACAACCAAAATAAATGGATATGCTAGGGAGAGGGGTGCTGTCCCTCCTACCCAACAAGCGAGGTGAGCTGTGGGTCCTGTTGGGATGGGAATGTGAGTTACTTGCCCCCCCCCCCCCTGTGCCCCGGCAGGCACCATGAGGCTTGTGGGACAAAACCCTAGAGAACCCCACAGGCGAATGGTGGGCTCCACAGCCTGCCAACCCTCTTTATTTGGTGAAGGGGGTGGCAGAGGTGGCGTTCAACTGGAGTGACTGCCCAAGGCTTAACCACAGGCAAGCTATCTAGGTAGCCATTTGGAACATCCGGTCCTTGCGGCAGGACGAGTGGTTACCTCTGCTATGAAGGGAATTCAGTGGTTGGGAGTTGAGGTGGCTGCCCTCTCGAAGGTGAGAAGACTTGGCAGCAGCACAATCAGTATAGGTGGGTACACCTACTACTGGTCGGGTCGCTCTGATGGTCATCACCTCCAGAGAGTAGCCATAGTCATCTCCAGTCGACCTCACCCCTCGGTAGTTGAGGTAAAACCGGTTGATGAGCATATTATGGCAAAGAGACTGAAGCAAGCTTTTGGCTTCACATCTCTTTTTGCTGTATACACTTCTACTGATGTTTGCAAACTCGACGTGAAAGAGGTGTTCTATGCCAAACTTAAATCTGTGGCAGACAATTGCCAAACTTACATCTGTGGCAGACAATTGCTCCAAGCGAGATATTTGCATTGTTCAGGGCGACTTAATTGCAGAATGTGGATCGCTATACACACACACACACACACACACACACACACACACACACACACACACACACACACACACACACACACACACACACATACATACACATACACATACACATACACATATACATACACATACACACACACACACACACACACACACACACACACACATATATATACATATATATATATACACACAATTGTTTTGATCATGACAATGTTATGTGCTTACATGCCTTCTCACTTGCAGCTCCCACCGCTGGCTAGCCTAGTGCAAAAAAGGGATTAACCCTGCCGGTTCATAGCCTCTCCGTCATAGAGATTTCAGCAGTGCCTCTTTGTGGCCACCCATGGATACTGGGGACCTGGCGGTCCCAGGTTAAGCTGTGGTTCTCGGAGCAGAAGCAGCAGGAGCCGTGGCCCACCAGTGTGTGGACACGTCCTGGCTCTGTACCAACTCCTGCCCCATAGCCACCCTGGGATTAATGGGCGGCCCGGGGGGAGGTGGGCCTTGTGAGCCCTCCTCCCCCCCAGATAACTCACTGGCAATAACCGAAATAAATGAATATGCAGGCGAGAGAGGTGCTGTCCCTTCTACCCAACAAGCAAGGTGGGTTTTGAAGAAATAGAAGGGCGTGGGGGGGGAGAAGGTAAAGTGGTGAAATTTAAGGAAGTTAGAGATTGGAAAAGTAGGGGGGCGAAAACCCCTTGCATAGTAGATATATATTACATTTATATTTCTCTTTCATGTCTGGAGTTTCGAGGGGGGGGGGAGGTAAGTGATTGATTTTATTTCTTTGCTATTGGCGAAAAGAAGTAGGTGATGATTACGTTATTGTGTTAATTGATGTCTTCTTCTTCAAGTGCCTTGTCCTTTCAGGGCGTTGGCGATCATGGTTTTCCATCCTGTTCTGTCTGTTGACAACTTAAGCAGTTCTAAGTATTCGTTACTGGACATTCAACCATGATTTTTCTTGGCAATTTACAGCAGTGGGTTGCCATTTCCTTCTGCCAAGTAATTTTAAGGAGTCACCATTTCCCTTCTCGGAAGTTCTTCCACCTAACCTAAGTTAGCTGTTGACTTCTGAGGTTGCGATTCTGCTTTTGAAGCCAGTACTGACATTCTGTCCCTGCCTTCTCAGCCAGAACGACTTCCCTGTAACCCTGGGCAAGGGCAGCAACAAACCAAACCCCCGCTGGATGCTAAACCAGGATTTCTATGGTCCCGGGGTAAAAAACAGGTGAGGCCAACAGCCGACCTTAGCTGCCCAGGAGCGCCGTATCTAGGTTTGATTTACCTAGAATTATTTAAATCAGTGAGCGTGTGCGAACCCACTCAGCGAGCGCGCGTGAGCACGCTCAGCGAGCGCTCTCACACGCATGTATATGTAATATGTAATAAATATATATATATATATATATATATATATATATATATAATATATATATATAAATAATTATGTATATATATATATTTTTTTCTATTTTTACGTTTTATGATTTTTTATTTTATTTTGTATTTGTTTCTTAATAACTACATTAATAAGGAGAAAGGTGTAATGAATTGTGGTCATCATCAATAACGGTATGCTCATGTTTGAGCAGCCGTGGACCTCTCCACCATCCTTCACCACTAAACTCGATCTTACGCTTTTCTTTCCACTTGTACCATCGACAGCCCGCAAATATCTTTGATATTGTCGCTCAGTCTTGTCTTTGGTTTGCCTCTTCCTCTGTTTCCTATCACCATCCCTGTCAGCAAGTCTTTCTCAATACTTTTACTTCTCATCACATGACCAATAAACTTTAATTTCCTCCTGTTCAAGATGTCCAACAGCCGGTCTTTACAATTTATTTTTCTCAGTTCTTCATCATTCGTCTTCTTCTCTGTCCAGCTAATACGCAGTATTCGTCTGTAACACCACATTTCAAAACTATTGATCTTTTTCTTGTCTATCTACGTCAGCACCCAACACTCAGAACCATATGATGCAATTGGGAAAACTAATGAGTTCAATAACCTCAGCTTTGTCCGTAAGGTAATGCTTCGGTCTGTGGCGTTTTTGGCAATGGCAATTCTTCTTTTTATCTCATATGTATTAGTTAAAACAGCTCCAAGATAAGTGAACTCTTTCACATTTTCCACAATCATTCCATTGATTGTAACATGTTCATCATTGTTCATTGCCGGTTATCTTTGAATCTTCATGATCTTAGTTTTCTTGGCATTAAGAAACAAGCCAGCCTTTTCGCTTGCTTTTCTAACTTTATCTAGTAGTTGTTGTAGTTCAGTGATACTGCTGGCAATCAAAACTATATCATCGGCGTACCTCAGATTTGATATTTTGTATCCTCCAACATCCACAGTTCCTTCAAAATTCTCTAGAGCAACTCTCATAATTGTTTCAGAATATATGTTAAAGAGGTCGCATTCCTTGTTTGACTTCGAACCATTCTGTTAACCCATAAGTGGTTCTTACAGCAGCTTGTTGTTGGTCATACATGGCTTTTATTAGTTGGATGATGTGTTTTGGAAACTTCATATCGTTCATGTTATTCCAGAGGATATCGTGATCAACAGTATCAAAAGCTTTCACATAATCGATGAAACACAGGTATAGGTCTTTTTGATGTTCTCTGTTTTTCTCTATGATCAATTTTAGATTTAGAATCTGGTTTCTGGTACCTTTTCCAGGGCGAAAACTGCTTGTTCGTCTGCAATTTCCTCTCTTAACTTCAACTTCATTCTTTCAGCAATAATTTTCAACAAAATTTTGCTGCTGTGACTTATTAATGCAATTGTCCTATTATTGTTGCATTGGAGTGCGTCACCTGGGAGTAAAAATTGATTTTACCCATTCTTCTGGCCATCTTCTTTTATTCCATATTTTTGTACAGAGTTTGTAGAAGAAGTATTCAACATTTTCTTAATTAGTTCTGCTGTTATTTCATCTATTCCGGGGCTCTTGTTATTCTTTACTTCTTTTATGTTTTTTATAACTTCGTCTAGCAGTGGCGGTGGTTCATCTTCGTTGTCATTGAGTCTAATTAATGTTGTTGTTAGATCTTTATTCTTTTTGTATAGGTTGGAACAATATTGATTCCATCTATCTTTGACTTCTTTCCCATCACATGAAACAAGTCCATCTTCAGTTTTGATAGTGTCCATTGTAGTTTAAATTTCCGTGTGATGTTTCGTACTCCTTGGTAGAGTTCTTTAGTTGTCTTATTGATAGAACAGTTTTCAATTCTCTGGCAATGTTCATTTAAATATTTTTCCTTATCTTGTCGCAATAATCTTTGAATTTTTGTATTTTGTTTTTTGTAAATTACTTTTTCAACTGGATTATTGATACCTTTTTATTTTAGGCATCTTCTTGTTTCAATTTCACTTAGTGTTTTTTCAGATATCCAGGGGAATTTGTCTTTTTCTTTTTGGCGATAGTTTCTTAAGCAGTGCTCAGAGTTCTTTTCCTTCTTCCCACAACTCATTTGGTGTTTTATCATCTTCACATTGATTATTTCAAATTTGTTTTACACTGTAATTCTGTAATTGTTATCAAGAGTTTTGTAGTCGAGCTTTAGAGGTGGTGTTGGACGCTCCATCTTTTTGAGTCTTATTTTAAAGTCGATAGTTAGTAGTTGGTGGGCACTGTTGCGGTCGGCACCAGTTCTTGTTTTGGCATTTTTTATGCAACTTTTCCATTTTTGGTTCAGCACAATGTAGTCAATTTGGTTGCGTGTTCTTTTGTCTGGTGAAAACCACGTGTACAAGTGTCTTGGGTGGTGTTGGAACAATGTATTGGCTATAACTAAATTATTTGTACTACAGAATTCAATAAAATCTTTACCTCTTTCATTTATATCTCCAAGGCCGAATTTTCCACAGGTGTCATTTTTTAGATCATTTTTTACCTACTTTGGCGTTGAGGTCTCCCATGATTACTTTTACATCTCTGTTAGGGATTGTGTCTAAGGTATCTTGGAGAGTGTTATAAAAAAATTCCATTTCTTCATCACTTGCAATATTGGTTGGTGCGTAGCATTGTATAATACTAATATTATGAGGTTTTGCTTGTATTCTGACTTTTAAAATGGGACCAGTGCTGGTCCCAAGCCCGGATAAAATAAGAGAGAATGATTACCTAAAAAGGTAACACCGGCACTCTCCGTGGAAAGGAACTGGGGACCCTACCACGTACTCACTCCAAGAGCATCACAACGTGAAAACTGCAATTGAGTATCATGCTGTGACCACGGCGGCTCAGACATGAACCTACCGTTAAATGATGATGACCCAATTAGTGCATTTGCAGTTTTTTTCGTGAGAATCATAGCAACTCCGTGACTATAATTTCCTTCTTTTCCAGAAAAAAGAACTGTCTTGTTTTCTTTAGTTTTGAAACTTCCATTACTTTTCCAATTGGTCTCACTTATTCCTAGTATTTGAATGTTGTATCTATCCATTTCGTTACAGACAGTATGTAATTTACCCATCTCTTTCATTTTCCTTACGTTCCACGTTCCGATTTTAATGTGTTTCTTAATTGGACATGTTTTCTTTATCTTCTTTGTCTTCCAGATGCATGTTTAACATTGTCAGCCTGGTTGCCCACTGACTAACGCGCCCCTTGATAACCCACGTGACGGGCGATGTGGTATGAACCAGGATTGAGGCCGCGGTGGCTGAATGGTTAGATCATCGGACTCAAGACTGGCTCGACGGCAGTCTGAGTTCGAGGGTTCGAGTCACCGACCGGCGCGTTGTTCCCTTGGGCAAGGAACTTCACCTCGATTGCCTACCTAGCCACTGGGTGGCCAAGCCAGCCCAAGTCAGTGCTGGTCCCAAGCCCGGATAAAATAGAGACAATGATTACCTAAAAAGGTAACACCGGCACTCTCCGTGGAAAGGAACTGGGGACCCTACCACGTACTCACTCCAAGAGCAACACAACATGAAAACTACAATTAAAGTATCATGCTGTGACCACGGCGGCTCAGACATGAACCTACCGTTAAAAGAAGAATTTAATCATTGGTGTAGAGGTTTGTCAGGAGAAAATAAAAGTTGAGTGGAATCCCCCAGGCTCCTTCTCTAATACGCCAGACATATT
>NC_051420.1:32022512-32027512 GCF_015228065.2 Penaeus monodon | reverse complement strand
TAGAGAGGTTTACCAGATCCTCTCCTGTATAACCTATACCCCGAGCCTTTATGGCTTCAAGAACCACAGTATGCCATCTTCAATTGGAAACTCTTGTAGGGGTCTTAATAAATGGTCTTTGAAGAAAACTCATAGTATAAGTAAAGCTCTTAGTCATGTATGATGCAGTAATTTGTTTTGCAGTAAGCTGTAGGGAACACAGACTGGAATCAGCTCTTAAACTGTCAATCCTTGTCCATGGGGCTCTAAAAAGACTCTCATGGCCTCATTCTGGATCAGCTCAAGTCAGGCTAACTCACGTTTTGAAAGCTCCAAATTAGAAAGGGCAGAAAAGTCAATAATGGAGCAGATTGCATGTATATAAAAGGAGCAAAGGGTTTTAAAACCTGCACCAAATATTGTAGATCCTAATCTTCCGAGGAATTGTAATCTGGAAATACAGTGTTTTATGTAATTTAGTTTGTGACTTAAATATGGACCGGAGGCAAAGATGTGGTCAAAACCATTGACAGTGTCAGCCCAAGTTTCTGGAAGTTAATAGATAGATGGTCATATGGTTTATCTTATGAGAGGTATGTGTCTGCAGTCTAAGAAAGGTTGACTTTCAAACCAAGGTTCTTGCATCATGAACCAAGTGGAGAGGGCCTGTTGCCACTAAGTGGAGGTCGTCAACTTAAGTGGGGCTAAGAATTCCTTCTTGTAGAGTATCTTTCTTGAATGAGGGAGTCCTTGTTAAGTTTCCCTGAAAGCATACAGATGTTCTACAGTCAATAAGATAATCATGTATCCGAGAAAATGGTTTCTCCTTAATTGCTCTTTCCGTGAGACTGGCAGTGACTGATGTGGAATCAGTCAATTCAAAGGCTTTATCAAGATCTAATAATTGGAGAACAGTTCTACTTCCTTGTAAAATGTTATATATATATATATATATATATATATATATATATATATATATATATATATATATATATATATATATATACATATATATATATATATATATATATATATATATGTATATGTATATACATATATATATATATATATATATATATATATATATATATATATATATATATATATATATATATATATATATATATATAATAGAGTTGACATATTTTGTATCTGACCTAGGATTATTCTCTCCATGGTCTTTCCTAGACAGATTAGGAGTCAGATGGGTCTAGAGGACTTGGGGTCAGAACTTTGGGTATTGGTCGTATACCATGTTCCCATGCAAAAAAAAAGTAGCTTTTCAGTGTATAGGGAGATGTTTGTAAAGTGGAGGAGTTTTAGCATATCTTGGTGACCAAGTCTATCTGTCATTTCATATGTGATGCCATCCTGTATGGGGGCAGTTGCTCGGTGAGTGACTATAGGCTGCATTAACTTTAGGGGGCACTGGGTTTATCAGTGTCTTCATTTTCTTCACCCTTATCAACTATAGCCATCTTCAAAGGACAGATTTCTAGAGAGTCAATAGTATCTTCTGGGATACTGTCCGAGAAGAAACGGTTTTTAAACTGGGATATGGGCTGCTCTGCTTCAACTAGGGGTTCAGGATAAGCAGGTGTAACCATACTTATTTAACGGTGGCATGTCAGTCTATTCTTGTACACCATTCTAACCAACACTTTGTTCTGATGTCAAGAACTTCCTTCTTGACAAATCTGAGTGTCTCCCTATAAAGAAGTGAGTTACTTTCAGAGGGGTTTGTGAGAAAGTTCTTTTTAAGGAAGTGGATGCGGTGGTGTAGCTCAGTGGCTCAGTCGTTGTAATACCAGTAGTCAGCATGACTGCATATATAGGGTTTGTTGACTAGAATAGAGCTTCTTGCAGTGTCTATTCTTTGGAACAGAACTTCTTGCAGCATCCACTATACTAATTTACAAGGGTTCAAGGTATTATACTCTTAGGCCCTTTTGGTAATATCATCAAGTTAGCCTTTTCAGTTATCCATCTATGCTGATGAAGAGAGGGAGGCAATCCTTATAAAAGCAAGGTTGGGTATGAGTATAGTGGTCACTGGAGAGGTGTGAGTGAAAAGGTTTTGATATACCCCCTTAAGTAAGAGTTGACAATAACTAGGTTTAAACCCCACCTATGACAGGAGTTACAGTGTAACTCTGAATAAGTATAAGGTTTGGGGAGGATGAAAGGGTATCGATAATATGTCTTTCTGCCAAGTTGATTGAATTATGCAGGGAAGTATTGTGATCATTTATGTCTGGAAGGTGGGCATTAACCACCCCACCCAGTACATGGCCTTCCCTCCATGTATTTGCTAGTGTCTAAACACCATTCCCTAGAGATGCCTTACCAGAAGTAAGGGTATTTGGGACAGTATCCTTTATAAGGGTCTCGACTCCTCGGTTTGGAATACAATGTATATCATATTGATCGTAACCGGTAAATTTGAGGTTATTGGTGTTATAGAGGGTTTCTTGAAGTAAGATATTAAAGTAAATTCACCTTCTTACCAGTGTTTGCTCATCACCTCCATAGAAAAGATGAAATTGAGTTGCCATGACTATTAATCAATTAATATTTATTACTATATTTTATATGCCATTAATATTTATTATAAGCAATAACGCAACAAATCCTGATATTCTCAGCCGACGGGCATGGCATGTACGTACATTCTGAGCCCACTGTGAGTTTACTTTATTAATTGTTTTTACACAGATGGCTACACTTGTACTAAGTCACCAATGAGCCAATTACGAGCACTACCTGTCGCACCTTTTTACCCTTTTCCTTGATTTACGAAAATAATTTATGTAAACTTATATTAATGTTGCTAATGTCAATAACATCATAGCAATTATAATGTATACAGTAAAAATGACACCATCGATATTCACAGCATTAAGAAAAAAAAAGAAAAAAAAAAAGTTTTTTCCGCCAATTGAAGGAAAGGTGATATTAGTTAAGGTCATAAGGTCTACTAATTGACTCCTTGGTGGCTAAGCACTAGAAGAGCCATCTATGTGCAGAGACATTTTACAAATAATATTAATAATAATAATAATAATAATAACAATAACAATAATAGTAAAATTAGCACAGCATTTTCCCGGCGAGTTAAAAATGTATGCGAAATTTCATCAATATATATTTTTATAAGTTGTGGGATATTCAAATTGCAGATATAACTCTCAACAGTGAAAAGAATACAAAAAGAAAATCCTACAGAATTCGGGAGTTTACCGATACAGAAAAGGCAATGTTACTTCGTGGTTGGAAAAGCATTCCAAACTTATGCAATATATTAATTGAGAAAGCTTTTAATAACATCTCAATTAGGCTTCAAATTCAAAGTACAAACTTCCTGATTTTTTAAACTATAGTGACCGTGTGGAAAGTTGTTATCCTGAGCTCTCGAAAAAAAACTCCGCAAATAAATTGATATTATTTTATAATTGTTTGACGCCTTCATTTCAGTTGCCTATAAAATCTATAGCATATTTAAAGCCATTTATACATTTAATTGTCCATTTTGTTATCAACAGCGTATGATATGAAACTTCTTGAGTGAATGCTAACTCACATTACACAGATACCTGCTCTTTTATGTAAAACAGCAGATCTACTCATTGACTCGTGCTTTGTCAGTGTGTCTTACACCTTTCTTGCAAGTACTGTGGATTTGATAGGGGGAGATGGGATTTAACATTCCTTATTTTCCATTGTAATATTCTAATGGGTGTGATATCCAGGGAGGTCCAGAAAAACGATGGATTTAAAGGGGAAGGAATTACGAAGCAAGGATATGAGATTAGATTGTAAAGCCAATTACCTGTATCTTGATTACTAAAGCAGATGGCACATCAAGGAGGAGCCCTATAATGATCCTTATGATGACCAAACATTTGGCACTTGAAACAGCAAAGTTTTTTTGGAATGGATTCCCTGGTCTTGCATGTGCCAAAATCAGCTAGATCTCCCTTTTTTTTTTTTTTTTTTTTGAACGGAGCATTCTATAGCAAGGAGAACTTCTCTGGTTTCGGTTTTGAGTAGAAGGCATATACAGCACTTGGCCAATACTACCTTTGATAGCCGTTCTAAAACATCAAGTAGGAAAGCCCATTTAAGTTCTGGATCAAAGCATTTTTGATGCAATACTTTGTTGGTGTAGTAGATGCAAGATATTTTGCAGTTTCAGTTCAGTTAAAATAAAAGAACTTATGGAGGTGACCTTCCTGGCCACAGCCACTTGTGGGAAGTCTTCTTCTAGGGCAACCAGGACACTATGTGTTAAAATCGACCTCTTCCTCCATTTTTTGATAATCAGGTTCTTGCTGAGAGATTATATCTTCAATAGTCTTTTTCTTAGAAGTTTGATAATCTTTACTCTTATCATCTAGGCCAGGACTAGAGTCAGAATCAGATCAGATCTCTCTAATAAAATTCCTCTCAGCAGTTGAAAGCAGACCTATCTATGCCCCCCCCCCCCCACTGCCCCCGTGACACTGTCCTTGGAGTTCACCTTGGCTACTGAGGAGAATCTGTACAAAAACATGCTATTGTGGCAGACACCACAATCACTTCAGTCAGCACCAGCACAACCTCACTTGGCATAATTACCTCCATACCAGTGGTGGGTTGCTGTCAGTGTGGTCAGTGCTGAGTTGCCACAACACAGGAGAGCGGGATCCTGCCGTTCGGCCAATCAGTGTACTCGGCCACTGACCTCACATCCCATATTATTTATATCGCATGCTTGCCAAAAATTAGACAGACTACTCTGCACCTCTGAGTTTGACTCTCCTTCCACTCAAGGCCTAGGCCCCTCATGAAGCCAATCTAGGCCTCTCCAACATTGGTGACCCTGAATGACATGAATACCGACGCAGTTTCCCTTTTCACTGAAGTGAATGCCGCCTCCATCCACCTCCTGCCCTTTTCACGAAATGAAACCCTCACATGGTTTCAGTGAGCCAAAACCCAGTTCAGGCTCAAGAATATAATTAAGGTGACCACCAAAGCAG
>NC_051420.1:32007512-32012512 GCF_015228065.2 Penaeus monodon | reverse complement strand
CAGGTGGCGAAGCTTTTCGCTAAATGCAGGGCTTCGTTTTTGCTGTATTTTTTCTTCCAGACAGCTCTAGCAAATCGCTGGTGTCGTGGGAGGCCGAGCTGGCTTGGGTGGGCCGTGCTAAGATAGTAGCCTGATGAGGCTGTTTTGCAGCTGAGAAGCTCTTTCTTTCCCTTGGGGCCACAATGATCTCTTACTTCACGACAATCTCCTGGGGGGGCGAGAATGCTGGCGGCCCAGGGATAAAACGGTGATAGTTTTTTCTCCTTTATGGGCGTTGGGGTAGGAAATGGGTGAGCATCGACTTTATTGCCTTGGCGGATGCCTGGCTCTAGATCTTATACCAGGAAGTCGATGCTATTGGCGCCGAAAATATATTTCTCCGGTCTGACTACCAGGCCATTCTCCTCCAGAAGGTGAAGGACTGTGTGGACATGGTCCTGGTGTGCCTGGTGGTCCCATGAGAAAATGAGGATGTCATCGATGTAGACCATGCAGAATGGGAACTCTCCTGAGCCCGAAAGTGTAGTGGAAAACAAAGCTTCCAAATAGGGTAACAATAACTGTCTTGGGGAAGTCATCTGGATAAACAGGCACCTGGAAGTACCCTTTAAAGAGATCCAGTTTCGAAAATATGCGGGTGTCACCTATGCTGGCCGTCAAGTCAGTCATGTCTGGCATGGGGTAATGGTCCGCCTCGGTGATGAGGTTGAGTCGCCAGTAATTGCTGCATCGGCGCCACAAGTAGTTTGACTTCCGGACCATGTGGAGAAGGGATGCCCATGAATTGGCAGCCTTGTAGCAGATGCCCATGCGCTCCATTTCTGTGAAAGCAAGCTTGGCGGTGTGGAGCATCTCTGGCCTCAGGCGACGAAAACGAGAATGGACTGGGGGTCCTGTTGTCTTGATGTGTGGTACACACATCAAGACAACACGCTGCTGCTCCCTTGAATAGAGACTGCATTGACCGGAAGTAGAGTGAGTGTCCATGTTGATGAGCTGGCATCTTCTCATATCATCCAGCAGGTTGTGGTGTGAGAGGAAATCAGCACTGAGTAGTGGCCAGGTCACATCAGCGATGAGAAAACTCATGGGTAAGTGCACCTGAAAAGGCGTATGGTGATGTCTCTGAAATCACAAGAGTTGATTGGAGTTCCATTGGCGGTAACAAGCCTCTGCAGGTTGTCGTTGGCAGCTTTTCTGTCAGACTGTGTAGCTGGGAAAATGGAGAGGAAGGCTCTGGTATGGCAAGAAAATGCTTTCCGGAACGTGTGGGGGCAGTCAACTGTGTTGATTGTGGTTGTGGCTGCATGCTTAGCGGCTATCTTCCGCATTTTTTGGATGCCCTTGTAGCCTCCGTCTACATCCATTGAGACAATCATAGGCTGTGCTCCATACCACTTGTGGTAGGAGCAAATGCCGTCTGCAGCCAGGAATGTGGTGAAAGGCCTCCGGATGGTGTTGGACCTCAGGCAGCTGCGACGTTGATGTCGGTACAAGTCGGCGGGAAAACGGAGCTGTTGGACGAGGGCAAGCTTGCCAAAGTACTTCCATTAGTGCATTGGCTCTGGTGAAGAGAACATTAATGGCCTCTGTCCTAAATGTGGAGCTTCTCTCTAATGTGCCAGGGAGAGAGTGGAGCCAATCTCTTTTTAAGATCCACTTTATAGAACTTACCTTGTGTTTCTTTCGTGAGGAGGTGCATAGGCTAGTGATTTTTGTTGTGGAGTACAGTTCCAAGTGGTGTGTTGGGGATGTTGAGAATTTATTGCTCCCTCTCAAACGGAGAAAGTGAAAACTTTTGCAACAGCTCCTCCTTCAGCCTGTCGTTTTCAATGTCATCCAGCCGGCTGTCTAACCAGGGGGCTAACAGTGGAAAACCCCCTTTGGGCAAGTGGCTATGACGGGGTTGCTTGGTGGTCCCCTTAATTATATCTTGAGCCTGAACTGGGTTTTTGGGCTCACTAAAACCCATGTGAGGGTTTCATTTCGTGAAAAGGGCAGGAGGGGGATGGAGGCGGCATTCACTTCAGTAAAAGGGGGAAAAACTGCGTCGGTTTCATTCATTCAGGGTCACCAATGTTGGAGAGGCCTAGATGGTTTCATGAGGGCCTAGGCGTTGAGTGGAAGGAGAGTCAAACTCAGAGGTGCAAGTAGTCTGTCTAATTTTTGGCAAGCTGCGATATAAATAATAGGGATGTGAGGTCAGTGGCGAGTACATGATGGCCCGAACGGCAGGATCCCGCTCTCCTGGTTGTGGCAACTCAGCACTGACCACACTGACAGCAACCACCACGGGTATGGAGGTAATTATGCCAAGTGAGGTTGTGCTGGTGCTGACTGAAGTGATTGGGGTGTCGCCACAATAGCATGTTTTTGTACAGATTTCCTCAGTAGCAAGGTGAACTCCAAGGACAGTGTCACGGGGGCAGTGGGGGGGGGGGGGCATAGATAGGTCTGCTTTCAACTGCTGAGAGGAATTTTATTAGAGAGATCTGATCTGGATTCTGACTCTAGTCCTGGCCTAGATGATAAGAGTAAAGTTTATCAAATTTCTAAGAAAAAGATATGAAGATATAATCTCTCAGCAAGAACCTGATTATCAAAAATGGAGGAAGAGGTCGATTTTAACACATAGTGTCCTGGTTGCCCTAGAAAAAGATTTCCACAAGTGGCTGTGGCCAGGAAGGTCACCTCCATAATTTCTTTTTTTAAAACTGAACTGAAACTGAAAAATATCTTGATCTACTACCCCAACAAAGTATTGCATCAAAAATGCTTTGATCCAGAACTTAAATGGGCTTCTATTGATTTTTTAGAACGGCTATCAAGGTAGTATTGGCCAAGTGCTGTATATGCTTCTACTTTAACCGAACCAGAGAAGTTCTCCTTGCTATAGAAGCTCCGTCAAAAAAAAAAAAAAAAAAAGGGAGATCTAGCTGTTTTTGGCCATGCAAGACCAGGGGAAACCCCAAAAAAACTTTTCTGTTTCAAGTGCCCAAATGTTGGGCATCATAAGGATCATTATAGGGCTCCTCCTTTATGTCCATCTGCTTTGTAATCAAGATACAGGTAAATTGCTTTACAAACTAATCTCATATCCTTGCTTCGTAATTTCCTTCCCTTTAAATCCATCGTTTTCTGGACCCCCCTGGTATACACCCCTTAGAATATTACATGGAAAATAAAGGGAAAGTTAAATCCCCTCTCCCTATCAAATCCACCCGTACTTGCAAGAAAGGTGTAAGACACACTGACAAAGCACGAGTCAATGAGTAGATCTGCTGTTTACATAAAGAGCAGGTATCTGTGTAATGTGAGTTAGCATTCACTCAAGAAGTTTCATATCATACGCTGTTTATAACAATGGACAATTAATGTATAAATGGCTTAAATATGCTATAGATTTATAGGCAACTGAAATGAAGGCGTCAAACAATTATAAAATAATATCAATTTATTTGCGGAGTTTTTTTTGAGAGCTCAGGATAACAACTTTCCACACGGGCACTATAGTTAAAAATCAGGAAGTTTTTACTTTGAATTTGAAAACCCAATTTAGATGTTTTTAAAAGCTTTCTCAATTAATATATTGCATAAGTTTGAATGCTTTTCCAACACGAAGTACATTGCCTTTCTGTTCGGGAAAATCCCCAAATTTTGTAGGGTTTCTTTTTGTATTCTTTTCACTGTGAGAGTTATATCTGCCCAAATTTTAATATCCACAACTTATAAAAATATATATTGATGAAATTTCGCATACATTTTTAACTCGCCGGGAAATGCTGTGCTAATTTACTATTATGTTATTTTTATTATTATTATTATTATTATTAATATTATTTGTAAAATGTCTCTGCACATAGATGGCTCTTCTAGTGCTTAGCCACCAAGGATCAATTTGTAGACCTTATGCCTAACTAATATCACCTTTCCCTTTAATTTGGGGGAAAAAAACTTTTTTTTTTCTTTTTTTTTTTTAATGCTGTGAATATCGATGGTGTCATTTTACTTATACATTATAATGCTATGATGTTATTGACATTAGCAACATTAATATAAGTTACATAAATTATTTCGTAAATCAGGAAAAGGGTAAAAGGTGCGTATATATATATATATATATATATATATATATATATATATATATATATATATATATATATATTATATATATTTATATATATTATATATATATTATATATATATATATATATATATATATATATATATATATATATATATATATATATATATATATATATATATATATATATATATATATATATATATATATATATATATACGCACCTTTTACCCTTTTCCTTGATTTACGAAAATAATTTATGTAAACTTATATTAATGTTGCTAATGTCAATAACATCATAGCAATTATAATGTATACAGTAAAATGACACCATCGATATTCACAGCATTAAAAAAAAAAAAGAAAAAAAAAGTTTTTCCGCCAATTGAAGGAAAGGTGATATTAGTTAAGGTCATAAGGTCTACTAATTGACTCCTGGTGGCTAAGCACTAGAAGAGCCATCTATGTGCAGAGACATTTTACAATAATATTAATAATAATAATAATAATAATAACAATAACAATAATAGTAAAATTAGCACAGCATTTTCCCGGCGAGTTAAAAATGTATGCGAAATTTCATCAATATATTTTTATAAGTTGTGGGATATTCAAATTGCAGATATAACTCTCAACAGTGAAAGAATACAAAAAGAAAATCCTACAGAATTCGGGAGTTACCGATACAGAAAAGGCAATGTTACTTCGTGGTTGGAAAAGCATTCCAAACTATGCAATATATTATTGAGAAAGCTTTTAATAACATCTCAATTAGGTTTCAAATTCAAAGTACAAACTTCCTGATTTTTTAAACTATAGTGACCGTGTGGAAAGTTGTTATCCTGAGCTCTCGAAAAAAAACTCCGCAATAAATGATATTATTTTTTGTTTGACGCTCATTCATGCCTATAAATCT
>NC_051420.1:31985848-31998348 GCF_015228065.2 Penaeus monodon | reverse complement strand
ATATTTATTATTATTATCATCATTATTATTATTATTATTATTATTATTATTATTATCTTAATTTACTATTATTATTATATTATTATTATTATTAATATTATTATTATTATATTATAGTTTTCCTTATCATTATTATTTTTAATCTTATATTTGTTCTAACTGTTTACTATTTTTATCCCTAATCTTACTATTAATTAGTTATTCTTGTTATCTTTTATGGTTGTTGATATTCTTATTGTTATTATTTATTAAGAATATTGTTAATGGAGGCTTTATTAATTATTATTTATTATTATTATTATATATTATTATTATATATTATTATCATTATTAATTATTATTGCTTATCGTTATTATTATTGTTGTTGTTGTGCTATTTTCATCATATATATATATATCTATATATCTATATATATATAGATCTATATAAGTATATTATGTATACTATATTATATATATATAATATATATATATATATATATATATATATATAGTATATATATGATATAATATATATATATATATATGTATATATATTAACATATATTTATCTTTTTTATGTTATTAAGGTTATCATTATTATCATTATAATTGTCATTATTATTATTTCTATTGATTGTTTAATTCTTATCATTATTATTATTATTCATATACTTTATTACTCTATTATTACATGCACGTAGAACACAAATACACACACCCCACAAAAAAAAAAAGCACGCATATATATATATATATATATATATTATGATATATATATATATATATATTATATAATATATATATATATCTATATATATATAGATATATATAACATATATATATCTATATATATATCTAATATATATATATATTATATATTGATATATATATTATATATTGGTATATATATTATAAATATGTATATATATTATATATATATTCTATCTATATCTAATATATATAATACTATATATATCTATATATATATATATATATATATCTATATATCATATCTATCTATATCTATATATCTATATCTATATCGTCTATTGCTAGCCATGGGTTTTGGTCTCTTGTGCGAACATGTGTTCACATTAACAGGATCCTGGGCATGTGTTAACAGGACGCCCTGGGCTAAACATGAACGCAGCTGGCTGTGAGCTGAGGAGCGGAGGACCAAGCCAGCCGAGAGAACGGAGTTGGTTGCTGCTCGCTTGTGAAGACGCTCGTGTGTGCGTTGTGACCTGATATTTTGTGTTGCCTGTTCTAACTGTATCGTGCAGTGTGACATGCACATGTGTCCCCCCTGTATTTGCCTATAAAAAGTGTACGGGTAAATAACTTGTGTAAATATAGGAAAGACTGTCATTTTGTGTTTATTTTCGTGCCCTCCTCGCCATTTCTTGCGTTTTTTCCCCCCTGGTGGTGTTTCTGGGACGCTGTGGTCTCGGTGCCTCTTGGAGCTGTCAGTGTTTCCCGAACCCTGTGGATAACACGCCGTCTGCCCTAGCCTGCCTTTTGTTGGTGGGCAGAGAGACGATGCAGTCGGCGTAACAATTGGTGTCAGGATGGGGATATTTGATATTTGATCAGTGAGACACTCCGCTTTATCATGTGGTCCAAAGATGGCGGCAGCCGTATGAGGGAGAGGAGGCTATGACTGAGGCATGCATCGAGGTGATGTGAATCCGAGCCAGATGGACTTGATCACGTGCCATGCTGGCGCGGTTATGAGGGAGGAAGAGGCACAAAGGGCAGAAGAGCACAGGCGACAGGGCACACGAGCAAGGCGCACGCAACTGTCGAGATGCAAGGCAAGGAAGGCATAGGAACAGTTCTTGGCCGACTTGTGAGTGGCTACAGAGCAATCTTGCATCTGTGGAGATGGAAACTCAGCAGTACACCCGACAAGGCCTTGCAACAGCGTGAAGAGTTGAACTGATGGAGGAGGTGCGACTCTGAAGGCGAGTTCAGGATGCCTGGGGAGGAAGTGAAGGGAGAAGGCCGGCGTCACGAGGAGTAACGCTGCACGCAGAGAAGGCAGACGAGGTTCTGGCAACAGATGGCCAGAGTGTCAGATTTACTTGGTCTTCCTGGGTTCCGGGCAGGAAACCCCCGGGCTCGCAGCATCGTGTCGGAGCCAGTGGTTCGCTGCAGAAAGCTGGGGCCCATCGGGAACCGCTCCTTGGTAAATAGGTGGCGGCAAACTCGGACCCGGTCACACCCGCCTCGTTGCTCCCTCACCCCCTTCCTCCTCCCCGGTGTGGTTAGGTCACGGCATGCGTTCTCCCACCCTGCAGCCCCGGTCGGCCTCCAGACATCTGTGAAGCGTAAGCCAGCTGAGTAAAGACGGGAGGTGGCCTGAGGCATATGTTCGCCCAATTTGAAATGTGGCATCTGCCCCGGGGCTGGATCCCGGAAGAGAAGGCCCTTCAGCTGGTAACAGCGCTAAGGGCCCCGTGGTGGAAGTGTTGGGGCATCTGCCGCCATCCAACTGCTTCCCCCCCCCCATTGTTTAAACACCAGCATGGCGAGGCTTTGAAAAGCTTTCGGGCACACCACCCGCCGAGGTATATTGGGCACGCTTGAAGAAGCGGACTCGTGAGCGTGGCGAGACACTGTCCCAGCTGGCGCAGGCTGTGGGGCGCGCTGGTAGGAGGTCTTACCCTGCTGCGGAAGAGATGATTGTGTTCCTGGCCCGCTGATTTTCTTTGTTTGACGCTTTCCAGGACCAGCAGCTGCAAATCTACGTCAAGCAGGCACACCCTGAGGACCTGCAAGTGGGCTGGCGGAGGGCTTGGAGTTCGAGGCCTTCCTGAAGGCAACCATTGGCCTAGGGCCATTTTCTCAGCCCCGCCATGACCTCCGGGGCCGGAAGGCTAAAGTGGGAAGGTAGCAGTAGCATTGAGGAAGGTGAGCCGAGCTCTTTTCCAAGGCTTGTGTTGGGCCGCTGCGGTAAGGAAGGGCACTGACTCGTCGGTGTAGAGAGAGCGGAGAACACGTCCTCTCAACGGACAGACTCTGATGCCTTCACATGTGCTGGAAGGACTGGTGCAGGTATGGTCACCATCTGAGTGCATGTCTAAGGCTAATGAGTGGTACAAGCGGAAACTCGGACAGGCTGATAAGGGCCGAAACCCAGCCGTCCTCGCGGTTCCCGGCCCACGACTTGGTAAGCTGTCCGTCGAACCAGCACGATAAGGTGGACGGGCTCAGTAATGGGAAGCCATGCCGCCTGACAGTGGACACTGGGGCGGAGAGACCTAGTGCGGCCTGATAATGTTGGCCACTATGGCAACTTCCAGACGCACCGCAAAGACTGTTGTGGTGTCACGGGGCATTGCGTGCAAGCTAAAGGACCAGTGAGGCTGCGTATTGGCGTGGGCAGCACGGTGCAACTGCTGCCGCCGGTGTATGTGGCCGATCTGGACGAGCAATGCTGTGCTGGGCCTTGACTACCTGACGCAGAGTAAGGCGTGTGTCGACCTTGGACGGAAGCTGTGAGGGCACGGTGAAGATGTGCCTTGCTTCCGAGGTTGGCTGTGCAGAATAGTTACGGCTGAGCGACTGCCCCTTGCAACCCAGGAAAGAGTCTAGAATCCGGTGTCGACTGTCAAGAGTGGATGCGTGGAGTAAGAGGGCCTCGTGGAAGGCCCATTCAAAAGCTGCGCTGGCTGATGGCTACGGTTGGGTGGAGTCTTTGTTGGACCAGGGGAGGTGTTAGTTCAGTGTTGGTACAACTTTCTATCTCCGTAAGGCCCAGAAGGTGCCAGCTGGTGGCAAAGCTGGGCACTTGTGAGGAAGTGGAGCATCCATAAGAAGTCGTCGGGGAGCAAGGATGTGGTTGGTGTGGGGTCCGTTTCCTGCTTTCCTCGAGGACCCCGTCTGTTGTCCAGTGGCTGGCTGATAATGATATGATGATGATGATGATGATGATTATGATAATTATTATGATAATGATAATGATAACAACATAGATAATTATAATAACAATAATAGCAATGATAAATATAATATATTATAGCACAATTTGCAATATTAAAATGATAATAACAATATTACTACTACACTACTAATAGTAAATAATACTGAAGATGATGAATGATATAATATAATATAATGGTATGATAATATTAATAATAATGATAAAACAACAACAACAACAACAATCATAATAATAATCATAATAAAATAACATGTATAATTATAATGATAATAAATAATATATAATAATAATAATAATAACAATAAATAAGAATAATCACAACAATATAATAATAAAACACTACAAATATAACAATATACTAACGATAAGAATTGTGTAGAATAATGCCATAACACTATAGCGAATATGGTATTAATGATATAATATTGACAATAAAAGTATAATAATAACATAATCAAATAATGATAATAATAATGGTAATTAACCATTATAATATTAATGATAACGAGAATAATAATAATAATAATAATAATAATAAAGAATAATAATAATAATGATTATAATATAATGACAATAAAAAATAATAGTTCATAGTAATACTAATAACCATATAATAACATAATAATAATAATTGATAATAATGGATAGTATCGATAACAATAATAGTGATATAATTAGAGAAAGACAGTAATAATCAGTACTAATAATGATAATAAATACCAATATACTGAGACAAAATTATAATGATAATAATAGTATTTAATAACGATACATAAATAATAATATAATAATAATAATAAATAATATAATAAATGATGATGATGATAATAAAAAATAGAATATGATATACATAATAATAATAATAATAATGATAATATAAGGATAATGATATGATAATGATATGATCCAAATAATAATAACAACTGATAATTATAACAATAATAATAATGAATACTAATATAATCAATAATATAATTAATAATAATAATAATAATGATAATAATAATATGAATTAATAATAATAATAATATAATAAATAATAATAATAATCATAATAATAATAAATATAATAGAATAAATAATAAATGATAATGATAATGTAATGTAATGGATAATGATAATGTATAATGATAAATGAAAAAATATGATAATGGATAATGATAATGGATGATAACAATAAGGATAATGATCATGAATAAATAGTAAATAAAATTCTAAACAAACCAAAAAATAATTTGGAATGATATGTGATCGAATATAAATAATGATAATAGTGAAAAGATAATATTAATAACTACAAGAACACAACCATAATAATATAATACATAGTGTAAAATGATAATAATAGTGATAATGATGATTATGACGATAATATAATAATGATAATAAGAAAATGACAATATAATAATAAAAAAATAGTAATAATGATAATAATGATGATGATAATGAAAAAAAATAATATTGATAATAATAATAATAATAATAATAATAATAATATGTAATAATCAAATAGTGATATAATAATAATAATAAATAATATAATAATAATTTAATAGTAATGATAATAACAACAACAACAACAAACACCACAACAACAATAATAATAATAATAATAATAATAATGACATTTATATTATTATTTTATTATTATTATTATCATTATATTTCTTAGTATTATCATTATCATTATTACAACTAATACTACTATTAATATAACGAAAATATTTGAGAAAATATTAATAATAATAGTATAGTAGTATTAACATAATGATAAATAATAGAAAATAAATAAATGATCATATAATAATAGAATAGTAATATAATAATTATAATAATAATAACAATAATATAACATAACAATACTTATACTAATAATAAGGATGATATGATGCTGATGATGATGAGATACTACTACTACAAATGATAAAATAACAACACAATAACAACAACAACAACAACAACGACAACAACAACAACACACACATAATAATAATATAATAATAATAATAATATATAACTATTATTTGTTATTATTGTTATTATCATTACTTTATTATAATAGTTATTATCATTATTATTATTATTGTTATTATTATTATGTTGTTGTTTATGTTGTTATTATTATCATTATTGCAACTACTCACTACTATTTCAAAAAAAATCTAGAAAAATAGTATATAATAGTGAAAATAATAATAAGAATATAATAAGAAAAAAACCATAATGATAATGAATTATAATAATAAATATTAATAACATAATAATTACTAAAAAAATAATGTTAATGAAATTATAATAATATTAATAACAATAATGATAATAATATAATCACTAATAATAATGTAATAGTAATATGAAATGATAGTAATATAATAAAAGTAATAATAATAATATAATAACAGGAAATATGTTTATGATAGAATAATAAAAATAATACTAATGACCTAATATTAATGATTAAAGGTAAAAAAATGATACTGATATAATAATATAATTAATGACCATACTATAATAAAAAAAAAAAATAATAATAAATATAACATTAACAATCAATATTATAATAATATAATTGATAATAATAAATACAATATAATAAAAAAAGAAAAAAAAAGAATAATATAATGATGAGAATGATGATATAATAATAATGACAATAATATAATAATAATAATCACAATTATAAAATAATAATAATACTATAATAACCCCGTGGTCCTCATACCCGGGTTGGCGTCCGGTGGGGGGTATAGCCTGCTCATGGTAGAAAGAGCCTGTAAGTCTTGTAAGCAGTCCTTTCTAGAGACGGAGTGTCTCGACAAAACACTGTTGTGGGAACCATAAGACACACCTCAGACTGAGTGAAATATCAAACCATGGAATGACAATAACGGCGTTTAACGGGACTGGAACCCATTCAGAGTGAAAGGTCTCGCTCGCGCAGGCATGGAGTTCCCAATCCGGTTCCGGCAGGTTGCTCAACACGGGGTCGGAGAAACCAAAGAATGAAATGAGAAAAAGAAGTAAACCTAAGATGTAATTGAGTGCTATATAAAAATGAGCCATCAAAAAGGAAGTATCGACCGCGAATGGAAGAAAATTTGGGATGAAATAGGAAATTAGCAGATCAAGGCCAGCGAAATCGGGTTAACAAGTGCTGACAGACATAAAAATTGAGGAAATTGAAAGAAAGATGTGGAGGACAGTCTGAAGAAGAAACTGGTGATATTACCATCATGTAGAAGGAGAGAAAACGACAAGCTGCACAAGGAAATGTTATGAACGACAGCATGTAATGGGAAATTCAAAGTTCATATTGATCAGGAATGCACAGGGGAGAGTAGTATGCGACAAAATGGGAACCGCAGGAAGAAGAGGGGGTACTGGAAGAAAGAGAAGGGACCAGAGTTTTTTCGCCGAGACTATTATAGTGGTGGGTCAGAAGAGTATGATGAGAGGAAAAAAGAGTTGATAAGAAAAGTATTGAATGAGATCAGAACAAACCAAGACAAGATCCCCACCCAAATTCTCAGATACAATGACAGAAGTAAGGTAAAAGAAGGCGAACATAAGGTCAACAAGTTATAGCTCTTATCAGAACTTGAATCAATACGGAAACAAACATAGTCTTACGGGCAGCTGGTATGTTTTTGCCGAGATGGTAAGCACAAAATCATGATCCAAAGGCAAAGCAGGACGCACATTGAGGAGACGAATTTGGAAAAACATAAGTCACTCAGCAAAGGATTTAGGACAGTGTAATTAAATGAAAGAATGAGTTTGCAAAATGAGGGTACCAATCAAGCTTGAAAAGGAATATCGCATAGTAGAAAAAGTATGATGTGGGTCCATGAAGAAGTACAACAGAGATTATTTCAATTCGGGCAAAGCTTGAAAGATATGACATAGGACAGAACAGTACAGACAGAATACGCTTGTTTGAAATAAATCAAAAGAAATTGTTTGAGGAATTAGAATTAGCAGAAGAGAAACGGTGGTGCCTGATGCAGAGGAAGTACTTGCTTTTTGAGTGACATATGGGACAAACACAGTAAAACACAAGGAAATCGCGGAATGGCTGAGAAATGTGGTGGAAGAGTTGACTAGCTAGGGGTACTATATTACATAACACACTGAGTGACGAAATTGAAGAAGAGGTGATAAAAAATGCCAAATTGGAAAAAGCCTACAGGGCCTGATGGAGTTCGATGGTATGGATAAATAATTAAAGTAATTTGCATGGTATCAATAGCACTCAACGTGACAGGTGTCTCAAAATAACGTGCCGTCATGGATGGTCACTGGAAAACATTACTGTGTGTGAAAGACTGGAAAAAGGAAACGCAGTAGCATATTTTAGGCCCATCACATGTTTACCTCTGTTGTGGATATTGCTGACAGGATTTTAGCGGAAGAACTGTAGAACAATCTTGACATCAACATCTTACCTTGGGACAAATGGATGTAGAAAAGGAAGCCGGAGGGACAAAATACAACTACTCATTGATAAAATGAATAGTGAAAAATTGTAGATACGCAACATCACTGGCTGTTTCATGGGTTGACTACCGCAAAGCATATGAACATGGTGCCCCACGTTGGATAGAAAGTGTATGAATATGTTTAGAGTAGCCGTGAATGTCATGTCCTCATAAGCGAATCATGAAACATGGAACACAGATCTGAATGCGGCCAAATAGACTTGGAAAATGTAAAATAAAGATAGGATTTTTTCAGGGGATAGCCTATCCCCACTCCTGTTTTGTTATGACAATGATCCCATTGACCCTGATGCTGAGGAAGACAAAACATTTCCTATGAAGTCAAGAAGAAAGGCGAGAGAACAACTCACTTAACTGCTCATGGATGATCTAAAACTATTTGCGAAAAATGAGGATCAATAGACAGTGTTAGTAATACAGTAAGGAATATTCTCAGAAGACATCAAAATTGACTTTGGAATTATCAAAATGTGGCGTGTTAATCATGAACAAAGGAAGATGTGGAAAGTGATGGCCTTTGCATGCAGATTATACAAATGAATGAGAATATTGAGGAAAGTGGATACAGTATAATTGGTATTTTGGAAGACGGATGGCTTAAACATGATGATATGAAAGAACATTGATGAAAGAATACATAAAAGAGTCAGAAACGTACTGAAATCAAAGCTAAAAGGGGAAACATAATTACATCCATCAATTCAAGAGCGTTTTCAGTCGGTCAGATAAGGGGCGGGGATCATAAAGTTGGAGCAGATGATTGGGGAAGAATTGAACAGAAAAAACAAGAAAACTGATGACATGTATGGTGCGCACACCCCAAAGCAATATTGTTAGGCTAATTTTAAGAGATGGATGAATGGGAGAGGCTTCATATGACTGAAGAATGTTGCAGGCAGAGTAAATAGTCTGGACAAGTACCTATTTGCATCAGAGGGAAAAATGTTGAAAGAAGAAGCCTCAGTAGTAACCCTTGAAAACAAAAAGTATGAGAGGAGCAAAGATGATTACAGAAAAACACCAGAGGAATATGAGAGTAAGCACTGCATGGCCAGTTTCCAAAAAGTGTACAGAAAAAGCAAAAGGCAGTAAATCATGGGAGTGGTTAAAGGGGCTATTTGAAGAAATAAACCGAAAGTACAATTATATCGCACAAGATCAGGGTCTTTGTACGAATAAAATGAGAAAAACGGTGTATGGAGAGAACGTTGGAGTCAACTTATAGAGTATCGTGGTATCTGGCAGATGAAACGTGGGGCGCATATTGTGTCAGAATGCGAAAACTGCAACAGAAAGAATATAACCAGGTAGACATGATTAATGTTGCAAAAGTATCCACCTGGAAGCTTTGAGAGAAATGGGGGATTTATGAAGTCTGATCAGTGTAACCACAAGCCTGATAAAGTGCTGGGAATCAGACGACTGCGAAGATTTTATGGATTGTCCCCCATACAAGACCTGACAAGACACTAGAGCACTACAGACCCTGATAATCACTGTAATTGAGAAAAAGACCAAGAAATGCTCTTCATGCGACCCAGCATGCCCATTTGACCTGGATTGAAAAGAAGAAGAAGGAAAGTTAACCTTATTACGACCTAAAGTTAATGAAATTGCAAGAATATGTGAAATGAAAAGAATGTTGAAGTTATTCCAGTAGTAATAGGGGCATTAGAGAAAGTGACAAAGCAGTTCGAGAAATGGATACAGAAGCTGGATTTGGAAATTACATTTGAAATGTTACAAAAACCTTGTTTACTAGGAACAGCAAGAATAATTCGAAAAGTACTGGACATGAAGTGAAAAGTAAAAGAGGTCCGCTACTGCAGCTCATTCACCAAGACCAATCTTGAGAGTACCAGAAATAATAATAATAATAATCATAACAATACAACAACAATGATAATAATAATAATAATGATTATAATAATAACAATAATAATAATTTTCATAATCATTATAACACTCATAATGATAATGATAATAATGATAATAAAAGTAATCATAATAATAATACTGGTGACAGTTATGATGTTAATCATAATATAATAAAAATGATAATCACAATGATAATAGTAATAATGAAAAAGGTAATCACAATGATGATAATAATAACGTAATGTTTCTGATAATGTTAACGCTAATATTAATGGTAGCAATATATTTAATAATAATAAAAAAAACATTGATAATAATGTTAATTATAAAAAGTAGCATTTATCACACACACACACACACACACACACACACACACACACACACACACACACACACACACACACACACACACACACACACACACACACGCACGCACGCACACACGCACACACACACACTGTAACGATGGCCGATGAGCGGTAGAGTGCAGACGAGTCGCGTCTGGAACTATGCGGAAATCTTGGGCAGCGGCAAAGGTGAAACAGACTTCTTGCTTGTTTGTTGCAGTATATTGTAGAGAGAGAATGGTACAACTGACGGACAGAGGTTCGGTCCGGTCAGCGTGCTGTAGGCTGTCTGTCTGTCGCTCGCAGGCGACCCTCTTTTATGCAGGTTGAACAAGGAACTCACAAGGGTTGCGATGTACTGGGAAATGTCAAGGAAGGATGAAACGTCACGAGGCGGAAGGCCTGAGGATGTTGCGTCCACTGTCGTGTCTAGCAAAGGTTTGGTATGTAGGGGCTGGTGTTACTGTATTAAATATATATTTATAAGTTAACAGTGTTGTATGTATGGCAATAGTAAAGTGATGGAAAGTGTCTGCTACGAGTGGCCCCAAGGGAGTCCTGTAGCTATAAGGGTTAAACGAAACACTCAAGATCCATAAGTGAGCATCTGGGGGGGGGGGGGGTGATGTGAGGTGAAATAGGCCATATGTGAAATAGGTATTACATCGCTCGGTCACGCTACCAGACAAGACAGGTCCCCGCCGCAGGTGTCAGAGAAAGTGAAAAGGCGCAGCTAGCTAAACATTACAACCTAAGCATAAAATATCCTACTCACAGAAAATAAGTACACAGTAAGTACATATGAAATCCAAAAATCCAAACGGATAACAGTGAGTGCATACAGTAACATCAAGAATGTAGAAATTCACTAAGTCATATAAAATAAAAATAACACAATGTATAAAATCAGTATATCATATAAAATAACGTGAACATTTATGTGACTCACGAAACAGAAAATGACAAATAAGTACAAACTAATCATTGGAATAAGTAATATATCGTAGCGTAAAAATACAATATAACAAACAAAAATATACGTGGGAATAAAATAAAAGAAGATGTAAAACAAAAACAGCCGGGCCTAGCCAGTGACAATGTAAGAGAATATAGAAGGCTAAGCGCTGACGGCGCCTGTGTCACCAGTACTGGCAGGCAGTCTGCGTGCTAATGTCTTAATCACTATGCAACGATACAGTGAAAAACCAAGCACGACGGCTAATATTCCGAATAATGTAGACAGTATGGGCAGGCCATAGGTTACATGTGAGGGGGGAATGAAATCAAAGGGATCCAAATGATCATCGAATGAAGGGAGGAATCTTACGTTCGCGATAGGGAGGGAAAATTGCTGACAGGGAGGCCTAGCGAAGTCGGGGAGAGCAAGGGGGAAGACGGTGTGTATGAGTAGTGAAAATGTAAAGTGATGAGGCGGGAGTCAAGTCGGCAAAACCGTGGGAGGATGAATGCGGCGCTGACCATGAGCATTGTTACAATTTACGTGTTATGTCGACGTCGTCTAATTGTCTCGTGGTATAGTCAGGAATCAGCAAAACTAGAAAAAATAACATAATACAGAATACAATCCTCAGTCTCGGCAGGAGGTAAAACAAACGATATGGTGTGCAAAACGACCAGGGTTGCAGGTGTCGACGGGCCAAGAGCATGTGTAACAGAGGTGGTTCGAGTAGGCGTGGGAAGGTCGAGCTCAGCTACCGGGAGACGCGTGACCCCGCAGTCAGGTACTCCCGTGGCACGCTTGAGGTAACAAGGATCACAATGACCATCCTTTGCCTCGCGGCGCGGGTAGGGTGACCACACATGGACGCATACTCCATCTGAATCATC
>NC_051420.1:31979127-31985748 GCF_015228065.2 Penaeus monodon | reverse complement strand
TTTTTTTATTTTTTGTTTGTTTTAAATTCGCTTCGTTCGATTTTACCTTACATGACCAGCGCATCAAACCACATAGCAAGGAAAAAGCCTACGGACCGCTCACACCCACGCACATACGCCTGTGTTTGTGTTTGAGCTCGGTTCGGAGGATGATTTCCTACCTTCCGCCGCTTATGCGCAAAAGGTAACAACTGCCCACACACTCATATCACCACCACATATGACTACATCATGTTATCATACATCATACATCACTACATTCACAACATTACTTTTAACGAGTTTATGCGCTAGACACTCACCCTATATCTGTGTTTTATGTTTAATGTTTCTAATGTTTTTAATGTTTTTGTTGTCCTTCCAAATATGTTATTAGGCTGAGACTAACAGCACTGATAATCTGCTGGGTGGGGAGGGGCCTCTGCCCGGTGAGCACAGCCCATCACGTGTGCTCACAGAGCAAATGATGTCTCCCGCCCTAAACAGATTTATCACACACAGGCCACACCCTGTTCTCGTTCATCCTCTCGTTTAAATAACAAAAGATTGACCCACTGAACCTCACTCTCAGCGTCCTAGGAGCTGGAAGAAAGGCAGGCAGTGAGGGTCTCACCTGCAACAGGCTATCATAGCGGGTTCATACCTGCTATGATAATCCTGGTAGACGGAAAAAAATTGTTCTCGTGTTTATCTTTATGTTATTTTGTTCTTGTTTCACCATCATCTTTCCTCACTTAATTATCATGTTCCATTGCTCTTGTTCTACCATCATCTTTCTTCATTTAATTTTCATGTTCCTTTGTTACCGTATTACAGCTTTATGTTCCCGTGTTCTTGTGTCACTATCATCTTTCCCCGTTTACTTTCATGTTCCTTTGTTCCTTTATTCTTGTTTGACCATCATCCTTCCTCGTTTTAATTTTATGTTCCTTTGTTTTTTCACCATCATCCTCCCTCATTTATTTTTGATGTTCCCGTGTTCTTGTTTCACCATCATCCTCACTCCGTTTATTTTCATGTTCCTTTATTACCGTGTGTTAACCTTGTGTTTCTTTGTCTCGTGTTGTTTTTGTTCTCCATTTTTACATTCTTCTCGTTTAAATAACAAAAGAGTGACCCGCTGAACCTCGCTCTCAGCTCCTAGAGCTGGTAGGGAGGCAGGCGAGGACTCACCTGCAATAGGCTCTCATAAGGGTCCACACCTACTATGATAATCCCTAGCAGGCGAAAAAAAGTGTCTCCTGCCTATCCAACTTGGCTCCAGTCAAAGAAAAAGAAAGAAAATAAACCACATCTTCTATCCGGCTATACCAAAGAAAAAAAATGCTACATTATACTTATTCTTCTTTCAATTTCTAGGTAGCTAGCTAACTTAGCTTCCCTTCTATCCTTGGACTGAGGATTCCTCCCCTCCTCCCCCCCTTTAGTTCATCAAACTCTGCCTCCAGTGGACATCGAGCAGCAGACCTGGAAGGACACTCCCTGTGGTGAATTGGCCTTTAACGCGGCTGATTCAGAGCGAAGGGAGGAACGTACGGCAAAGGCGCTCGACGGGTGCAGTGGGTGCCGCCAACCCAGATAATGCCAAGAGAGCTACTATGACCTCTCGGTCTCGAGGCTTTTTGATTAAAGAGATGTACTGCACCCTGATTCAGAGAGTAGAGGATTCATTTTGAAAGGTACAGGTCCTCCACTCCCTCACTGAGGTGAAACAACCTTTGGGTGGTTGTCTCAGAGGGATGAAAGGAACCGCCTGGAAAAAGTGCAAGAGCTTCTTTCCCTCACTGAGGTGAAGCAACCTTTGGATGGCTGTTTCAGAGAGATGAGCAAAAGGGTTCCAAACAATGATGTCCTGTAGATGGAAGGACATTCCCTCTGGTCTCTCCCCTACCCACGCGTTTGCTGTGCATGGCACCTTTGTGTGCTGTGGAGACAGGAGTCCTGGAGGTTGAGCGATGCCGTGAATGAGTACGCCCTGCGGCTAGCAACACGCCTCTTTGGTCCTCTATTCCAGCAAGACAGGCGGCCTGATCCAGGCCCGGTCAGGTCATCGGCTAGTGTCTTCGGGAGGCTAGGGTCAAGCAGTCATGCTGCCGTTGGTACTCACACTGGTCCGTGAATGCCGATGCAATGGCTAATTGGCTGCGTATATCCACTCATCACCCCTGTAGCTGTTAGACACTGACTCTAACACTCAGCTTCTCCTTGTTGAACTCCGTGGTGGGTGGTGGGCGTGAGTGGATGAAGCACTGTCTAAATACATGGAAAATAAAACTAAAAAAAAACCACAGACAGATGCCAATGTTGACGACCCGTGCAAGGCCCAGACCACGGCTGCCACCCTGAAGCCATACGTGCCTCAGGTGGCAAAAGAAAACCCCAACCACAGGATGACTCTGTCATGCCTGCTGCCAAGATGGACAAGATAGAAAAAAGCATAAAAAAATATGTCTGTCCATCAGATTGTCCAACAGATGGACTCTTGTGCTGGCCCCTCCAGGCCAGCACCCAAGCCAGGAGGCCTCTGAGTTCCTCTCAGACGACCTCCCCGACCGAGTTGGGAGCACAAGTTAAACCAGCCGAATCAGATGCTACCCGCACGAGCAAGCCCCAAAGCTGAAAGGGCGGTCCGAAGCGTCCGAGGCCGGAGACGGACTCTGAGCGAGAGTCTGGACTCCCAAGGCGTTTCCCCCAATTCAAACCCGAAGTCTTCGACAATGCCTACCAAATGGTCAGGGCATTGGAGAGCCAACGCAAAATCCGGTTGTCGATCCGGGTTGCAAGAGATCAGGACATGATCATCATGCCCAAAGATCAAGCTACCATTAGTTTCCTGCAGAAAATGAAGGAGCTAAAAGATGGGAGGAAAGTGAGCCTGTCGAAAGGGAAGACTTCATCCAGGCAAGTCCTGGTGACCATCAAAGGTGCCCCAACCTCTACCCTTGATCTGGGTAACTGGGGCACCTACAACCTCAGAACGTATGTGCCTGATCCACTTGGGTGTTTCAAGTGCTAAAAATACAGACACCACCAGGCTAGCTGCACAGCCAAGCCTAAATGTGGTGTCCGTAGCAAGGCACACAACACCGAGGTGTGCCTCAAGGCATACAAAGAGGAAAAGAGGGACACAACAGCCAAATGTCCCAAATGTGCCAAGAGGCATCATGCCTGGCATGCTCTGTCAGGAAAGAGGCGGCCCTCAGGCGACAAGAGGTTGCCAAGTAGCGACCAGATTTTGTTCCTGCCCCCCCCCCCCCACCCAGGCACCTATGTCTGGGGAAAGAACCACAGGAATAAAGGTTTAAAACAGCACCACAAAATCCTCCTCCTCGATGAGGAGGACTGACTCTCCTGTTGACTGCTGTAGTCACAGCAGTAGCAACAGCTTTGGGAAGGACGAGTGAAGAGGCCGAGAAGGCAATCACGGTCGCCATGACAGCAATGACCAAGACTGTCGCAGTCCTGAAGGGAAGGAAGCTGACCATGCCCTCACAGGCAGAGCCAAACTGGGCAGAATCTGTGCAGCCAAAGCCAGAACACACTGACCTTGCCCAGGCAAAGCCAGCAAAGAAAAACGCACAGAAACAGCCTGAACAGAGAAAAGCCAAGGTACACAAAGTCAGAGCTACCAAAGGCTCTCCAACCCCCAGTAGACCTAGGGATAGCCTGACAGCAGAAGGTCCCTCAAACAACGAGGACTTCGCAATGGAGTTGTCAGACTCGACACCAGTCAATCTGAATACGACAATGTCTCTGACATAACAATCATCTAGTAACATCATGACACACAATCTAAGCATTCTGCAGTGGAACATCAATGGCTTCTCTGCAAGGAATGTCATCCTCCACGCAATAGTGCAGTCAAGGAGCATTGACATTGTCATGCTCCAAGAGACATTAACAGTGGGACCTGTACGCTTCTCCGGTTATCATGTTGTCAGGGTTCGACTTATAAAAAGATATAAGAATCAGAACGGTCAAGGTCAACGGAAAAAACACCCGAGGAAACATACAGAAAGGTTTACTGGTAAAGGCACTATACATACACATACATAGCCAAATATGTACAAACAGGAGCGTGGGAGTGAGAGAGGATCCAGCGGAGCAGGCGAGGTCACATGGCGGAAGGGAGCACACAAGTCAGAAGTCACGGGACAACTACTGAATTTTGACTGGTGCTCCTTTTATGGGCCGCGCCGATGTTTACAAACGAAATCCTCGTCCCCCCACACGGGAGAAGGCCAATCACGGGTGACCTGGGACCGCCCACTTGGACCGAGTAAACATCGCGGAAGGTCCGGTGTATGTTCGGGAAGGCGACCAATCACAGGCAAGCTACTGCCGCCCCGCGAGCTCCAGAGAACCTCATGAGAAGGACAGCAGTGCCCAAGATGAACTTGACATCTCGCCCCATCTTTTTAAGATAATCATCCGGAGTGGATATTATCTCCAAGCATCTTGGGCACCGAGGTTCTTGATTCCTTCTAACCTGGGCCGCTGTCGGTTTCCTCTGGTGAATGTAGCTCCAGGGCCTTCCCTTCCGTCACCCGCACTCTCCCGGCGATCACGGTCCTGCCTTCTGTCGGGCTTGGTGCACCGTCGCTCCTCCACCAGTCCCTCTACTCCCAGTAGCTTCTCCGGGGTGTCCTCGGCAGGCAGCTCCTCCGGGATGTCTTCGGCAGGCAGCTCCTCCGGGATGTCTTCGGCAGGCAGCTCCTCCGGCAAGTCCTCGGCAGGCAGCTCCTCCGGGAAGTCCTCGGCAGGCAGCTCCTCCGGGATGTCCTCGGCAGGCAGCTCCTCCGGGATGTCCTCGGCAGGCAGCTCCTCCGGGATGTCCTCGGCAGGCAGCTCCTCCGGCATATCCTCGGCAGGCAGCTCCTCCGGCAAGTCCTCGGCAGGGAGCTCCTCCGGCATATCCTCGGCAGGCAGCTCCTCCGGCAGTCCGTTGCCCACCAGCCCCTTGGGCGGGCATCCCACGCGAACCGGTCGTTCGGGTGCATGTCTATCACCCGCCAGTTGCTTCTCCTGTGCGTCCTCGGCAGGCAGTTTCTCCTGCGCGTCCCCGGCGGGCAGTTTCTCCTGTGCGTCCTGGGCAGGCAGTTCCTCCTGCGCAGGCAGTTTCTCCTGCGCGTCCTGGGCAGGCAGTCCTTCCTGGGCAGGCGACGACTCATCCGGCGCGTCCTGGGCAGGCGACGACTCATCCGGCGCGTCCTGGGCAGACGACTCCTCATCCGGCGCGTCCTGGGCAGGCGACGACTCATCCGGCGCGTCCCGGGCAGGCGACGACTCATCCGGCGCGTCCCGGGCAGGCGACGGCTCATCCGGTCGTCCTGGGCAGGCGACGACTCATCCGGCGCGTCCTGGGCAGGCGACGACTCATCCGGGCGCGTCCTGGGCAGCGACGACTCATCCGGTTGCGACTTCGGCAGGTAGCCCTTCCGACAGCCCGATGCTCACCATCTCCTTGGGCGGGCATCCCACGCCAACTGGTCGTTCGGGTGCACATCCCGCACCCACCAGTTTTCCAAGCGGACATGCAACGGCGGCTAACTCCTCCGACTTACGTGCAGTCGCTGGCGTGGTGTTCACTGTCGGCTGAGGCTTCCTCGACCGCGCCTGCTTCTTCCGACGGCCGTTCCCCGGGAGTCTCTTACGCTTCTGTCCGTCTTGCCGACAGGATTCCCGCTGCGACGGGTCCTTGGGCAGACGGAACGCGTCCAGGTGCGACTCCGTGGTCAGTCGCTCCTCTGGCCAGCGTTCTACTCCCGGGACTTGAGTTTCCCGGACGACGTGCTCCCTCGCGTAAGGAGGGCCAGAGCAAGGCCAAAAGCGGGGACCCACGTTCCTCCATAGCGCTTGCTCTGCCTTCCGACGCCTGTCCTCTTCGCGGTTCCTGCGACGCTGTTCTTCCAACAGCTGCCTCTGTATCTCCCGTTTCCGGTAGTACAGGGCCAGCTGCTCGCGTCTGATCCTCTCCTGCTCCTGTATGTAGTGATAAAAAGCCATGCCTTCAAGGCCTAACAGATCACCTTCCTTCACGTAGTCCCTCATGGTGCCGATTTCCAGACCGTCTGATCCTGGCAAGGTCGCCAATGTCAGGGTTCGACTTATGAAAAGATATAAGAATCAGAACGGTCAAGGTCAACGGAAAAACACCCGAGGAAACATACAGAAAGGTTTACTGGTAAAGGCACTATACATACACATACATAGCCAAATATGTACAAACAGGAGCGTGGGAGTGAGAGAGGATCCAGCGGAGCAGGCGAGGTCACATGGCGGAAGGGAGCACACAAGTCAGAAGTCACGGGACAACTACTGAATTTTTGACTGGTGCTCCTTTTATGGGCCGCGCCGATGTTTACAACGAAATCCTCGTCCCCCCACACGGGGAGAAGGCCAATCACGGGTGACCTGGGACCGCCCACTTGGACCGAGTAAACATCGCGGAAGGTCCGGTGTATGTTCGGGAAGGCGACCAATCACAGGCAAGCTACTGCCGCCCCGTGAGCTCCAGAGAACCTCATGAGAAGGACAGCAGTGCCCAAGATGAACTTGACACATGTCTTCATGCTGCCACACCCTGGTGGCAAGAGAGGCTTGATTACCCTTGTCAGAACA
>NC_051420.1:31961627-31969127 GCF_015228065.2 Penaeus monodon | reverse complement strand
ATAGTGGTATCCCTGCTCAAATATAATGTATGATCCAAGTAACTCAAGTCCTAAATAACTTCCGTGGTAATGATAATGTTGTCTGACAACTGAAACAAATTGAAGAATAGAAATTAAAGGTTTGGAATGTCGCTCCCATGCCCTAAATGTATGGGAAACGTCATGGGGATTGCGTATATAAACTTGGCGGTGTATGTACGGACATGTGTAGTCACACCCCTCCTACAAAGAAGGGTGCCTTAAGGGCCAAGATCCCTCCCCATGAAGGTCAGTCTGCATCTGTAGGGTAAGCCCGCTCCCTGATGTTAAATCCCCTACCACTGCTACTGCTGATATTCCACGGGGAATATGACCTTGTGGGATGTCACAGCCGGAAATCTCATATTGACTCAAGATGAGTGGAGAATATTTGAAGGAGATAAATAAAGTCACCGTGTAAAGAGTCCAGGGAGAATAAGAAGGGATAGGCTAGCATAAGAACAGTGCAAGATGCAGGAGGGTAAAATGAAAGGAAAATATGCAGTAGAATACATAAGACGGAAAAGAAGTCAAATAGAAGAACCAGGAGGCTGCATATGCTATGTGGTGTTTGTATAGGTGCAAATTAGCACGGTCCAGCTTTTATCTTTGATTAATACGGCCTCATTAGGTCAATATTTAACTTATCCCGTCCTTTCACATGTTCTAGCTGAATCTGTCAGCCATGTACTGTCAGTTCTTTTTAAAATATGTATAAAAATGTTAGAGGATGAGGAGAGAAACGCATCCTGGTGCAGTTGAACAACGAATATATTTTCACAGAAAGTACAAAGGCCGCGGGAGGCCGTGACATGTGAACAGTTTATACTTTGTAAAATAGCAATAAATTTTGAAAACAAACAATAGGAGAGGACCGAAAAAGAGTGAAAAAATATATATAAAATCCATCAGATAAAATAAATAAATCTTTTGCATAAGAACACATGTATATATATATATATATATATATATATATATATATATATATATATATATGTCTTTTGACATACGTACGCATATATATGTGGCCGCGGTGGCCGAGTGGTTAGAGCATCGGACTTAAGACTGTCACGACGGCAATCTGAGTTCGAGGGTTCGAGTCACCGGCCGGCGCGTTGTTCCCTTGGGCAAGGAATTTCACCTGGATTGCCTACCTAGCCACTGGGTGGGCAAGCCAGCCCAAGTCAGTGACGGTCCGAGAACTGGGTAAATAGAGATGGTGACTCGATAAAAAACACCAGGCAGAAGGCAACGGCAAACCACCGCTCTAAATTGCCAAGAAAATCATGGAAAATCCGTGATCGCCAACGTCCTTGTAGGATAGGGCACTTCAAGAATAAAAGAAAGAAAAAAAAAACGCATATACACACACATACACACACACACACACACACACACACACACACACACACACACACACACACATACACGCACGCACGCGCGCGCGCGCGCAATGGGAGTGTATACACACATGAAACACAACACACAGAACCAGCATCATCTAAGGAGGGGAGGGGAGGGGGGTTGCTGAGTACAGTGTGTCACGCTACAGCGTTAAGGACTAGCGATTTGGATGGATGTGGCACAGCGTAATCTCGGGGTATTACCGAAACCACGCCTGCAAAACACTGCTTGTATAGTTAGTGATGTTATCCTGGACGGGGTAAAATGTCTCTGGCTTGGGGAATACCATAGCCAACACCGATGATATAAACACCTCGTCCAAGATTTCCACGTCGGCAGACCCGTAAATCTGCCGACCCCAGCAGTTCTGACATTCTGCATGCTGCTGTGTACTGCCAAGTCCCGCCGGATGTTGCCAGCAGAACAAAAGGGATCCGCATACCTTGGAGCAATTATGGCCTCTTAAAATAATAATAATAGTAAATAAATAATGAAACTAGCTAAGAAGTAAATGACTCACGGTAAGGGGACATGGCAACTAACCATCAGCGGCGAGGGGGTTGCCACTGATTATCAAAAAAATATCGTTAGCTCATGATATTCGTGCACTTCAATGCAAGCTTCCTACTTTTTCACTGATTTATGGATTTAAAGGACATTTACTTGAATATTTCTATTCCTTTCCCCTGCTAATAAAACAGCTTCCACACATCGTGGCATGGATGCCGCTAGTTCCGTCGCCAGCTTTTGCCCTTCATCGCTGCACAGCCGTTTCCATGCATGCAGTTAATTTTAGCCGCCCAATCATGTTCGATGGGATTTAAGTCTGGTGATTTAGGCAATGCCATGCCTTTACCACATTTGATGTGTGAATGGGACTGTTACCCTGAACTAGAAAAAAAGGTTCTGGTTTATGGAAAGCCATAGCTCTCACTGACAACAACAAAACTTCTACGAGAACGCCCTGCTCCCCCGCCAACCAGCCCGCCTACCCCACATTTAAACAGGCCAGTAGTGACTGCCGCTCCTTGTGTTCTCCACAATGTTTTGGGGTTCAAATCTTTAGTGAATAAATAAATATTACAGATATTTAAAATGTTACCAACTGTTTATAGGTGGATCATCGAATAGCAAACATGTTTTGTCTTCCACATTCCTTTTGAAGAGCATGTTTTCTGATCACAGAAAACGACGGTGACCCAGTAAGAAGAGTTCTTATCAGCATACTCGAAAGAATACTCCATTCTGGCATGCTTATTGCAATCAGTCAGCTAAGGTTTGCAGGCTGCATGGCAATCAGAGGTTAGTTTGATGGTATTAGCGGAATAAAATGGATCTTCCTCTACTGCTGATGGTATTGCCTGATTCATGTAGAATAAGCATTAGTTTCGAGATTTGAACGTGGGTCAGCAAGATGCCTAGACGAGAAAGCTGCCAATATTACATGCAGGGAGAGAGAGAAAACGAAGAGGTAAAGAAGTACATGTTTATTACAGTCATTTCATAAATTTCCATCATTAGTGCTGTAACAATGAACCAAACCAAAAGGCAGTTAGACAATAAAACTAGTTTGTTCTAATCTAAACTTACATAGGTATGTAATAAATATTACAGACAATATTCAGGATCATAAAGCAAGAATAAAAAAGACAAGCAAACAATACAAATTATTATGATATTATATAAATAGTAAAAATAAAAGTTAAGGCTGTGTAAAACTAAATTATATAGGTACTAGTCAAGAGTAAAACGGTCTAGTAGGTGAACAAGGTGGTTGCGGTGATGATGGTAAGCTCAGGTTTCATCCCTTGAGTTAATAAATACTCTGAAATGATGAGGTTTTGGCGGAAAGAGACAGAACACTAAATGTGAATGTCTGTCTTACAGCCGAGAAAGATGGTCTGCTCAGCGAAGTATGAAATGACATGCGTTTGCGTTCAAATATGCAGAGACGTAACCATCGTGGGGTTTTACACATTTCTTGTGCGCCGCCAAATTCTCAGTTAAGCAGACGCTGTTGGGCGCTCACTCACGCTATTTATGTAAATTAAAGTGAACTAAATGGGAGGGAGAGGGAGGGGGAATAACGGATAGTAATGTTCCTCTTGTATTGCTCTCTTGGGTTCTATATGCTAGATATCTCAGTTCTTCTGCATTCATTCGCTCGTAAGAATAAACACCTTCATAGAAATAACGTCCTTTGATATTGTATCATGACAGTGTTATGTCACTTTGTTGAGGAGATGGTATACTCGGTAGGTTTTCAAGTAAACCACTGTGGCTAAAGACTTAGTCGTTCTAGATTTTTTTTCTCGTTCTCTTAGTATAAATCAGAATTACTATATCAGTGCAAATATTTGAAGACACCCTCTACCTGCTATTCAAAAAAAAGATCTATCTAGTGCTAATATTCCATATTATATGCTTTATTGTAATTTACATAGATTTTTTTTTCTAATTACTTCTTTTTAGAAACTAAAAAAGTCGGTGTATGATTTATTTACTCATGAAATATGTAATTTTGTGTGTGTCTGTATGCTCAAGATATACGATTTCAAATATCTTGCACTATATATTATATAGTTTAATCATATCCAGAATAATACTCTGTGTATCAAAGAAATTTCACTTATAATGCTATTCTAGTCATATCTGTAACAGCCTCCATGAAGGTCTTACGGTAATTAAGTATAAAAAAATACTTTGCTGAATATATGAGTCACGGGAATCTACTGCTAGAGCGGTGGGCCGGGAATTCTCAGTTGAACTTACTTCCACAAGGATAAAAGATCAATTCAATAAGTCATCACAGAAAGCTTAATATAATAGGCTAATGACTCCTCCTCGATTGGAAATTGAGTAAAGCAACCGTTCCTGGCGAGGTTGACTCAGTTAGCAGGCAACCCACATTTACACCTGATTAGACTAAGTTTATCACAAGGAATCCCCCCAAGCTCCTGTATTAAAAGCTTTATCCAATGCTGACTAATACAGACCCATTTCCTTGACCTCCTGTCTGTGCAAAGTACTTGGAAGAATTCTGAAGACTTCTTTTATCTCCCAGACTGTATGAATTTCTCCCAGGACGTAGCAGTCAGCACTGTTTTGCAGAGTACTTGACAAACTCAAACCCAGTCATCTCCAACATGCCTTTGCTATTGCACACAGAAAAATGATCGTTGAACAGCTAGCTACCTTTGGTATACAGGAAAGCTGTTGACATGGATTCAAATGTATCCATTGAACTGACCGGCTCAGGCTCACTTCGGGTGCATTAAGAATACTCATACAAAAGTGTTGGAACTCAGCACACCATAGGGAGTTGTAATTAGTCCCATGCTATTTAACATCCTAATGCATAGATTACTAGACGATATATCACTTGATTGCAATTACTCCATTATTTATTATGCCGATGACATTTGCAGTAAATCCTCATCCGAGGATAGAATGCAGCAGACGATTGATATACTTTCAACAAGGGCTTCTGAATGTGGTTTGATAATCTCGATAAAAAAATAATTTAGTATCAAATCAATTAGAGTACGCCTCTACTGTACAGAGTTCCAAAGACAACTTGGTCATAGAACACAAGAGCTAACTTCGAATGACAACACCGATTTATACTCAAATCCATGGCTATAAGCATCATGTGAACATTTACCTCAGCTGAACATACCCCTGACTAAAACCCTACATGGATGTTCTGTCCTACCATGGAAAATGTCGGACCAAAGTGTATTTTACACGACTCCCAAAAAAGACAGAGCAGCACCAGCGTAGTAGGAAAAAGTTTGCAGAAATATTCATAGCCACCGGATTTATGTTGAATTAAGGCTCACGGTTTTTTTTAGGCGATTCACAGAGTCCCTTCCACACTCTGAACACACTAGACAAGGTGCAAGAAATATATAAATTTCACCTGGATGAAAATGAATCATGAAAAATAACGAGGCCATGTCGTACGCTTTGTGTGGATAATCATTACAATGTTGAAATCTCGAGGTGTGATCATGTTGATACAACATTATGTGATCATCTGATGGCCAAATATCAAATGTAATAATGCCTTTCCACGCCCAAAATGTATATCGGGTTTGGGTAGATAAGCAGAAAAACCACAGTATTCTTATTTTTAACTGATATAATACAGATCATGATGTTATAGCCTAAATTTTCATCGTAATGCTACTATACGAGTATAATGCTATGATTATGAATCAAATATATCACGGCTTGCTCACGCCTGTGCATTTAAATAAACTAACCAAATTTGGGTGTTTTAAGTACATTCAGACTCATTAATTGCTATTGTAAAACAATTTGCGGACTCCACAGAAACTCTGATAAAGAAATCTTGTGATATTAAAAAAAAAAACTTTGGACTCCTTTGTTTTTTATAGGAACAGTTCAAGATTGTCAACTCCTTACCCTGTAGCAGGGATGTTTGAATCTAGCCTCTCTCTCTCTCTCTCTCTCTCTCTCTCTCTCTCTCTCTCTCTCTCTCTCTCTCTCTCTCTCTCTCAATCTCTCTCTCTCTCCTTCACTATTTAGCATTAAATTTTCCGTCGCTCTTACCGCCCTCCCTTTCCCTATGTCGCAGTTTTCATTTTGCCTTGCTCTCGCCTGCTATTTACCCTCCCTCTTCCTTTCCTTTGCATACTGGTCAATGGATATTAGATGTTTGTTTACAGGCACATTGGAAACTATTGCAGTGAGAATGAAAATGGTGATGAGGATATTTATGAGAATAAAGTTATGATAATGATGATAATGGTGATGATGATAATGATACTGCTAATAATGATATTATTATTATTATTATTATAAATGGTATTAATGATGAAAATTATTTTAATTATACTAATAATAGTAATACCGATAAAATTCAATATCAACCTACACTACTCTGCACTTTATTGTATGAAAAATATTAAAGGAAGTTGATACATCATGAGAATATTAAAAATGGAAAGTCATATCAATTTATTAACTGGAAACTCGACAGTAAAAAAAAAAAAAAAAGCTGACAAAAGGTTTTGATTACCTCTGGGTTTAGTTGAATGCGACTGGATTAAAGCTGACACAAATTAGGAGTCTTCAGGGTGCGCAAAGAAGAGTTCAGAGTAAATAACGAGACATACTCCAACAACGCATATTAATGATATTCAAGAACACACACAAATATATATATATATATATATATATATATATATATATATATATATATATATATGTGTGTGTGTGTGTGTGTGTGTGTGTGTGTGTGTGTGTGTGTGTGTGTGTGTGTGTGTGTGTCTGTGTGTGTGTGAATATGTTATATAAATTACACACACACACACACACACACACACACATATATATATATATATATATATATATATATATATATATATATATATATATATATATATATATATATATATATATATATATAGTAGTCCTGGGAAGACAATAAACTGCACCCTGGGGTTCCCATGAACAAGAATAGCACCCTATTAGCTCCCTATGCCAGGGTTGCGGTGAAGCTGTCAGCAGCAGGGCAGTGGATATCTGGTGAAAACACCTTCGGTTCTACTGACTACTGGTTTCACCAAACAATATGTCTGGCGTATTGCGGTGTAACTGTTTCAAAGCGGCAGAGATAGTTGAAAAGGAGCCTAGGGGATTCCACTCAACTTTTCTTTTCTCCTGACAAACCTCTACACCAATGATTAAATACAGAAATGATAATTCATACCACATCGCCCGTCACGTGGGTTATCAAGGGGCGCGTTGTTCAGTGGGCAACCAGGCTGACAATGTTAAACATGCATCTGGAAGACAAAGAAGATAAAGAAAACATGTCCAATTAAGAAACACATTAAAAATCGGAACGTGGAACGTAAGGAAAATGAAAGAGATGGGTAAATTACATGCTGTCTGTAACGAAATGGATAGATACAACATTCAAATACTAGGAATCAGCGAGACCAATTGGAAAAGTAATGGAAGTTTCAAAACTAAAGAAAACAAGACCGTTCTTTTTTCTGGAAAAGAAGAAGGAAATTATAGTCACGGAGTTGCTATGATTCTCAA
>NC_051420.1:31960072-31961527 GCF_015228065.2 Penaeus monodon | reverse complement strand
GGAGGGGATCCCAGCCTCACCCTCCGCTGCGACTCGGGTGAGAGGATTGGCAGGTGTGTCGATGAGACCATCACAATGACCATTACACACTATAACTACCATCGTGGATAGTGGCCCACCGAATTGCCACGACTGAATCCAAGATGGAAACAGACAAACCCTTTGGGCCCGCTGTCTGAGAAGCAATGAACCCACACATAGTAAAAATGTAGAAGTGCTAAAAGCCAGACTTGTAATGCCATTGATGAGGCTGCCTCACTGACCCAAAACTCACAAAGTCACAAAGACGCCGGGTACTTCAACGCGAGATTATTGAGGTCAACCAGAGAGTAAACTGTGCCGAAAACAATTCCGAAGGCAAAGAACCCCCGACACCTAGCTCTCCTAAGGGAGGCTGTCAGGGATGCCAAGGGAAAACGGGCCAACAGAGTCAAGTCAGGAAAAGGGGCCCTGGAATGGGGGTGAGTCCTTCAACCACCACACCACCCTCTCAGAGCTATGGCAACGGGTTAAGCAAGTTGGCTGCTCACCCTGAGATGCACGCACCATGACCCCCAGTCAGAGGTGAACAACTGGCGCACAAGTTCTCTGCGAAAACAAGTAGCACAGCCTGCCAGCTGAACTGGGGGCAAGACAGAACCCTACAACAGACAGATTTGCTCATATCAGAGAAGGGCAGCCAAACCGGTACTCGAGGTTATTTTTTCCTCTGAAGGAACTAAAAAATGCTTAAAAAATCAGTTGTAACACAACCCCGGGCTCTGATGGATCTCGTCCCCTCATTTCCCACCTGACTGTAGCTAGCTTCATTCCTGCAACTCATAAACAAGTCCTGGGAAACAAACACTGAAACCGCGAGTTGGAAAAAGGCTACCATAGTTCCCATCCCTAAACCAAAGGAGCCGGGGAAGTACTGCCCCATCTCTCTCCTCAGCTGTCTGGCCAAGACGGCCGAAGGATAGTACAAAACCCGGGCTCCATGGAAAATGGTACCCCTCACCAGGGGCATGAGCACAGTGCACAGCATAGCCAGCTCTTGAGCACAATAAGCACAGGCACATCTGTGGTAGCATTCTGTGACCTTGAGAAGGCTTTTGAATTGGCAAGTCCTCTTGCCCTTCAGGAAGCCTGATCCAGGAGGGGAATCCAGATGTTAGCTCTTGGCTGGGATAGGTGCCTAGTTTTTGAAATAGAAAACCAGAGTCAATTCCAAGGTCACCTATTACAGCACATGCCACTAGAGAATGGGAAAGCCACAGGTTGGGGTTCTCGTCCAGCCCTTTTTAACACATAATGTCCTGTATCCTCAACATAAACCTCCCAGTGGGGTGCAAGATCATTTCCTATGCGACGATCTTGCTACATCTCCACGGGACCTACGCCTAAACAAGCCCCGTTGTCTGGCCCTTTCTGAGGAGTTTGTGGGAAGAAAAAGATCTCTGCACCCAAAATCCA
>NC_051420.1:31950072-31957572 GCF_015228065.2 Penaeus monodon | reverse complement strand
CCCGGATTATGCAAGTAGCAGGCTCCATGCCAGTCTCATGGTGTAGCCGTAGGTTGGACATATGGTCCTGCCAACTGGTGCCCCATGATACGGCAAAGAAACTCCAAGGCACTAGATAGTTTTCGTTTCCATAGAGCAAAACTGACAGTATCAAGGTCTTGAAGACACATAGTTTGGTCCTTCTGCAGAGGTACCTAAATCTCAAATTCTCTTTTGAATGAGTTCATGGTTTCTGCTGCCAGAACAATTCATCTACTAACTTCTTGGTCTAACAGCCCAAAGACATGAACCATACTACTAAGATATGCAAAGCTCTCTGTAACTTCAACATTATCGGTAAAGTCAAGGTCTGAGACCTAGATATTGCCCAGTGGTGCTACACACTGACTTTGGATGGTAGCTCTGCCCATTACCCAGTCCATGCAGGTGTTGAAAGGTGTCGGTGCAAGGACACAGCCTTGCCTAACCCCTGAATTAACAGAGAAGTTCAACAGGCCCCTATCACACTCTACAGCACTTTCAGTACCAGTATATAATTTTCTATTAAGCTAATAATCTGTTTTTGGAATTCCCCTAATTCTCAGAATCGGCCCATAGTGATTCTCGATGCTAAGCCAAATGCTTTCTTGAGGTCGATGTAGGCTGCAAGCAACCCAGGACTGAACTCATGACAGTGTTCCACAATTACTCAAATTACTAGGATATGATCTATTGTGAACTTGCCTGGAATGAACCCAGACTTCTCCAGTCCCACTGACCCCCTGTCCCCTTCCAGAGAGGGTAAACCGCACCCCTCAACAGGTCAGGGGGAATCATACCAGACTGCCAGATGGCAGTCAAGGCTGCATGCTAGCCCTGTGTCATTGGATCACCCCCACCTTTTAGTAGTTCAGCAAAGATATCACATATGCCTGCGTTTTCCCACAATTCAGCTTAGAGATTCTAACTTCAGATAGGGCAGGAGGTTGCTCACTGATGGGTGGGTCTGGCACAGGTATTCTAATATCACCTGCATCCATCCAACTGTTGGAGAGTCGACTTTGTACATCTCATAATACTCACCTAATGTTCACGAACCCCCGATCTGAGCAAACTGCAGTCATCTGTGAGAAGGGTTTAGAGTTCAGAGCTTGGTAGGCAAAGTTTTTTGGGCCCAGAAATAGCCTTTCAATCTCTGGCTAGTATAGTGGTAACGTTGGGCCTCTCATCTGAGGGGCCCAGGTGCGAGAAGTTGCAATTGTCACCTGGAGGTTACTGTCGTGGCTGGGCACCACGGTGGGTAATGACTAGGTTCAGCCGAGTCAGCACCAGCTGACACACGTGAGCAAGCCAGCATTAGTCAACACACGCCGGGGTCCCCTCATGAGCATAGCCTGGTCGAGGCTGAGCTTCACATATCAGACTTATCCCTATCCTTTAAACTCCTCAGCAAGGTTCCTGATGAACTGTTCCTTGTCCCTTCTCAGAAGTGTCCGAGCCCTACACACCAACGAACAGTGCAAGTCTTGATTGCCATTCAGCTGAGCCATGCAACATGCTTCAGTGGCCCCCAGTGGCCCCAGGAGATCAAATTCTGTTTTGCCTTGCCAATGGACTCCTGCTCTGATTCGCGTGTTTTGCACTTGAAGGACTACCACAATGCAACTGGGTCTGTCAGGTTTTCAATTTCCATGAATCGATCAGAGCTTGTTGTGGCATACCCTCAGGGACACTCCTCTTCACTCAGTCCGACCAAGTGAAACACCCTAGAATGGCCACTGAAGGGACAAGGAGTTTTTGAAGTGGACCATAGGGTAACCACTACCAGGCTATGGTCAGTGCCCAGAACTTGGCACTCCGGTAAACCCTGCAATTCTGAAGGATACTCCAGCGAGCGCTGAAAAGAATGTGATTGATCTCCTTGGACAAAGTACTTGTAATGCCCACTGATGCAGGTTGGAGCACTGATACCAGGAGCTAGAAATCTTCATTCCTCATTGAAGTCGCCCAGGACAATGCAAATGTCTCGCCAGGGACAAATGTCTGCCACGGATGTGAGTTTGGCACAGAACACTTCTTTAACATCGAATTTGCAAACACAGTAATAAGAGACACAAAGCCAAAAGCATGCTTCAGTCTGTGAGTGCTGTGAGCTCGACGTGATAGTGGTATCCCTGCTCAAATATAATGTATGATCCAAGTAACTCAAGTCCTAAATAACTTCCGTGGGAAAGATAATGTTGTCTGACAACTGAAACAAATTGAAGAATAGAAATTAAAGGTTTGGAATGTCGCTCCCATGCCCTAATGTATGGGAAACGTCATGGGATTGCGTATATAAACTTGGCGGTGTATGTACGGACATGTGTAGTCACACCCCTCCTACAAAGAAGGGTGCCTTAAGTGCCAAGATCTCTCCCCATGAAGGTCAGTCTGCATCTGTAGGGTAGCCCGCTCCCTGATGTTAAATCCCCTACCACTGCTACTGCTGATATTCCACGGGGAATATGACCTTGTGGGATGTCACAGCCGGAAATCTCATATTGACTCAAAATGAGTGGAGAATATTTGAAGGAGATAAATAAAGTCACCGTGTAAAGAGTCCAGGGAGAATAAGAAGGGATAGGGTAGCATAAGAACAGTGCAAGATGCAGGAGGGTAAAAAGAAAGGAAATATGCAGTAGAATACATAAGACGGAAAAAAAGTCAAATAGAAAAAACCAGGAGGCTGCATATGCTATGTGGTGTTTGTATAGGTGCAAATTAGCACGGTCCAGCTTTTATCTTTGATTAAAACGGCCTCATTAGGTCATATTTAACTTATCCCGTCCTTTCACATGTTCTAGCTGAATCTGTCAGCCATGTACTGTCAGTTCTTTTTAAAATATGTATAAAAATGTTAGAGGATGAGGAAAAAACGCATCCTGGTGCAGTAGAACAACGAATGTATTTTTACAAAAAAGTACAAAGGCCGCGGGAGGATCGTGACGTGTGAACAGTTTATACTTTGTAAATAGCAATAAATTTTGAAAACAAACATAGGAGAGGACCGAAAAGAGTGAAAAAATTATAAAAAATCCATCAGATAAAATAAATAAATCTTTTGCATAAGAACACATGTTTTTATATATAATATATATATATTATATATATATATATATATATATATGTCTTTTGACATACTACGCATATATATGTGGCCGCGGTGGCCGAGTGGTTAGAGCATCGGACTTAAGACTGTCACGACGGCAATCTGAGTTCGAGGGTTCGAGTCACCGGCCGGCGCGCTGTTCCCTTGGGCAAGGAATTTCACCTGGATTGCCTACCTAGCCACTGGTGGGCAAGCCAGCCCAAATCAGTGACGGTCCGAGAACTGGGTAAATAGAGATGGTGACTCGATAAAAAACACCAGGCAGAAGGCAACGGCAAACCACCGCTCTAAATTGCCAAGAAAATCATGGAAAATCCGTGATCGCCAACGTCCTTGTAGGATAGGCACTTCAAGAATAAAAGAAAGAAAAAAAACGCATATACACACACATACACACACACACACCACACACACACACACACACACACACACACACACATACAACGCACGCACGCGCGCGCGCGCGCAATGGGAGTGTATACACACATGAAACACAACACACAGAACCAGCATCATCTAAGGAGGGGAGGGGAGGGGGGTTGCTGAGTACAGTGTGTCACGCTACAGCGTTAAGGACTAGCGATTTGGATGGATGTGCACAGCGTAATCTCGGGGTATTACCGAAACCACCCCTGCAAAACACTGCTTTGTATAGTTAGTGATGTTATCCTGGACGGGGTAAAATGTCTCTGGCTTGGGGATACCATAGCCAACACCGATGATATAAACACCTCGTCCAAGATTTCCACGTCGGCAGACCCGTAAATCTGCCGACCCCAGCAGTTCTGACATTCTGCATGCTGCTGTGTACTGCCAAGTCCCGCCGGTGTTGCCAGCAGAACAAAAGGGATCCGCATACCTTGGAGCAATTATGGCCTCTTAAAATAATAATAATAGTAAATAAATAATGAAACTAGCTAAGAAGTAAATGACTCACGTAAGGGGACATGGCAACTAACCATCAGCGGCGAGGGGGTTGCCACTGATTATCAAAAAAATATCGTTAGCTCATGATATTCGTGCACTTCAATGCAAGCTTCCTACTTTTCACTGATTTATGGATTTAAAGGACATTTACTTGAATATTTCTATTCCTTTCCCCTGCTAATAAACAGCTTCCACACATCGTGGCATGGATGCCGCTAGTTCCGTCGCCAGCTTTTGCCCTTCATCGCTGCACAGCCGTTTCCATGCATGCAGTTAATTTTAGCCGCCCAATCATGTTCGATGGATTTAAGTTTTGGTGATTTAGGCAAAGCCATGCCTTTACCACATTTGATGTGTGAATGGGACTGTTACCCTGAACTAGAAAAAAAGGTTCTGGTTTATGGAAAGCCATAGCTCTCACTGACAACAACAAAACTTCTACGAGAACGCCCTGCTCCCCCCGCCAACCTCCCGCCTACCCCACATTTAAACAGGCCAGTAGTGACTGCCGCTCCTTGTGTTCTCCACAATGTTTTGGGGTTCAAATCTTTAGTGAATAAATAAATATTACAGATATTTAAAAAGTTACAACTGTTTATAGGTGGATCATCGAATAGCAAACATGTTTTGTCTTCCACATTCCTTTTGAAGAGAACGTTTACTCGTCTCAGAAAACGACGGTGTCCCAGAAAGAGCTCTTATCAGCATACTCAAAAGCATACTCCATTCTGGCATGCTTATTGCAATCAGTCAGCTAAGGTTTGCAGGCTGCATGGGAATCAGAGGTTGTTGATGTATTAGCGGAATAAAATGGATCTTCCTCTACTGCTGATGGTATTGCCTGATTCATGTAGAATAAGCATTAGTTTCGAGATTTGAACTGGGTCAGCAAGATGCCTAGACGAGAAAGCTGCCAATATTACATGCAGGGAGAGAGAGAAAACGAAGAGGTAAGAAGTACATGTTTATTACAGTCATTTCATAAATTTCCATCATTAGTGCTGTAACAATGAACCAAACCAAAAGGCAGTTAGACAATAAAACTAGTTTGTTCTAATCTAAACTTACATAGGTATGTAATAAATATTACAGACAATATTCAGGATCATAAAGCAAGAATAAAAAAGACAAGCAAACAATACAAATTATTATGATATTATATAAATAGTAAATAAAAGTTAAGGCTGTGTAAAACTAAATTATATAGGTACTAGTCAAGAGTAAAACGGTCTAGTAGGTGAACAAGGTGGTTGCGGTGATGATGGTAAGCTCAGGTTTCATCCCTTGAGTTAATAAATACTCTGAAATGATGAGGTTTTGGCGGAAGAGACAGAACACTAAATGTGAATGTCTGTCTTCAGCCGAGAAAGATGGGCTGCTCAGCGAAGTATGAAATGACATGCTTTGCGTTCAAATATGCAGAGACGTAACCATCGTGGGGTTTTACACATTTCTTGTGCGCCGCCAAATTCTCAGTTAAGCAGACGCTGTTGGGCGCTCACTCCACGCTATTTATGTAAATTAAAGTGAACTAAATGGGAGGGGGAGGGAGGGGGAATAACGGATAGTAATGTTCTCTGTATTGCTCTCTTGGGGTTTTATAGCTAGATATCTCAGTTCTTCTGCATTCATTCGCTCGTAAGAATAAACACCTTCATAGAAATAACGTCCTTGATATTGTATCATGACAGTGTTATGTCACTTTGTTGAGGAGATGGTATACTCGGTAGGTTTTCAAGTAAACCACTGTGGCTAAAGACTTAGTCGTTCTAGATTTTTTTCTCGTTCTCTTAGTATAAATCAGAATTACATATCAGTGAAAATATTTGAAGACACCCCTCACCTGCTATTCAAAAAAAAGATCTATCTAGTGCTAATATTCCATATTATATGCTTTATTGTAATTTACATAGATTTTTTTTTTCGAATTACTTTCTTTTTTAGAAACTAAAAAAGTCGGTGTATGATTTATTTACTCATGAAATATGTAATTTTGTGTGTGTCTGTATGCTCAAGATATACGATTTCAAATATCTTGCACTATATATTATATAGTTTAATCATATCCAGAATAATACTCTGTGTATCAAAGAAATTTCACTTATAATGCTATTCTACTCATATCTGTAACAGCCTCCATGAAGGTCTTACGGTAATTAAGTATAAAAAAATACTTTGCTGAATATATGAGTCCGGGAATCTACTGCTAGAGCGGTTTGGGCCGGGAATTCTCAGTTGAACTTGCTTCCACAAGTGATAAAAGATCAATTCAATAAGTCATCACAGAAAGCTTAATATAATAGGCTAATGACTCCTCCTCGATTGGAAATTGAGTAAAACAACCGTTCTGGCGAGGTTGACTCAGTTAGCAGGCAAACCCCCATTTACACCTGATTAGACTAAGTTTATCACAAGGAATCCCCCAAGCTCCTGTATTAAAAGCTTTATCCAATGCTGACTAATACAGACCCATTTCCTTGACCTCCTGTCTGTGCAAAGTACTTGGAAGAATTCTGAAGACTTCTTTTTCTCCCAGACTGTATGAATTTCTCCCAGGACGTAGCAGTCAGCACTGTTTTGGCAGAGTACTTGACAAACTCAAACCCAGTCATCTCCAACATGCCTTTGCTATTGCACAAGAAAAATGATCGTTGAACAGCTAGCTACCTTTGGTATACAGGGAAAGCTGTTGACATGGATTCAATGTATCCATTGAACTGACCGGCTCAGGCTCACTTCGGTGCATTAAGAATACTCATACAAAAGTTTGGAACTCAGCACACCATAGGGAGTTTTTAATTAGTCCCATGCTATTTAACATCCTAATGCATAGATTACTAGACGATATATCACTTGATTGCAATTACTCCATTATTTATTATGCCGATGACATTTGCAGTAAATCCTCATCCGAGGATAGAATGCAGCAGACGATTGATATACTTTCAACAAGGGCTTCTGAATGTGGTTTGATAATCTCGATAAAAAAATAATTTAGTATCAAATCAATTAGAGTACGCCTCTACTGTACAGAGTTCCAAAGACAACTTGGTCATAGAACACAAGAGCTAACTTCGAATGACAACACCGATTTATACTCAAATCCATGGCTATAAGCATCATGTGAACATTTACCTCAGCTGAACATACCCATGACTAAAACCCTACATGGATGTTCTGTCCTACCATGGAAAATGTCGGACCAAAGTGTATTTTACACGACTCCCAAAAAAGACAGAGCAGCACCAGCGTAGTAGGAAAAAGTTTGCAGAAATATTCATAGCCACCGGATTTATGTTGAATTAAGGCTCACGGTTTTTTTTATGCGATTCACAGAGTCCCTTCCACACTCTGAACACACTAGACAAAGGTGCAAGAAATATTATAAATTACACCTGGATGAAAATGAATCATGAAAAATAACGAGGCCATGTCGTACGCTT
>NC_051420.1:31942572-31947572 GCF_015228065.2 Penaeus monodon | reverse complement strand
TAAACCAAAAATGAAAAGTTGTATAAAAAACCCAAGAAGCCCGGTGCCGCTGCAACAGTGACCACCACTACTAATCCCCACTTTCAAATAAACTAAAGGGAGTCCAACACCACCTCTAAGCTCGACTACAAAACTTTTGAAAACAATTACGAATTACAGTGTCAAAAATTTGTTGCTAAATCTGTGGTGATAAAAACCAATGAGTTGTGGGAAGAAGGAAAAAATCCTGCAAAGCGCTGCTTAAAAAACTATCGCCAGAAAGAAAAGGCAAATTCCCCTGGTATCTGGAAAACTAATGAAATTGAAACAAAAGTCCCTAAATCAAGGGGTATCAATAACCCCGTTAAAGAATTTTTAAAAAAACCCAAAAATACAGAAATTCAAAGTTTAAATGCACGGGGAAAAAAAATAATTAAATGGTTTACGAAAATTAAAAATTTTTCTATCAAAAGAAAAACTAAAGAACTCTACAAAAGAAAAACGAAACATTCACGAAAATTTAAACCTCCCAATGGACACTCAAAACAAAGATGGATTTTTATTGATGGAAAAAAATCAAGATAGATGGAAAACAATATTGCTCCAAATTATCATAAAAAAAAAAATCTACACCATTAATTAGACTCAATACAGCGAAGATGAACCCCCGCCACTGCTAGACGAATTTTTAAAACCCCTAAAAAAATAAAAAATAACAAGAGCCCGGGGAAAGATGAAAAAACAGCAAACTAATCAAAAATGATGGGCGAAAGTGTTGAAAACTTCTTCTACAAATTTTTACGAAATTTGGGAAAAAAGAAATGCCAGAAGAAGGTAAAAAAACAGTCTTTTAAACCATATGTAAAAAAAGGGGACGCACCCAATGCAACATAAAAGGACAAATTTCATTAATAATTCCCACAATTTTTTTTTTTTATTTTGCTGAAAAAATGAAATTGAAGTTTTAAAAGAAAAAATTTTCAACGACAAGCGGGTTTCGCCCTGGAAAAGGTCCAAAACCAATTCTAAGTCTAAAAATTTAATAAATAGGAACATCAAAAAGACCTTTGCCTGTGTTTTCATCGTTACTCGGGGGTTTTTTATCTGTTGATCACGATATCCTCTGGAAATTAAAGAAGGGGAAAATTTTCCCAAAAAACATCATCCAAAATAAAAAAAGCCAGTTACCAAAAAAAGCAACTGTAAAAACCCCTTATATTTAAAAAATGGGTTCGAAGTCAAACCAAAATTACGAGAAGGGTTTATTCTCTCTCCGCACCTTTTAATATATATTCGAAACATTATGAAGGTGCTCAGAGAATTTTTAGGGAACTGTAGATTCGGGGGATACAAAAAATCAAAACTAAAATACCCTGAAAGTTTTTAATTGCCACAGTACATTGACTACAAAAACTACTAGATAAAATTAGAAACAAGCGAAAGGCTGGTTTTTTTCTTAAAGCTAAGAAAACAAGACTATGAAAATTCGAAATAACTGGCAATGACGATATGAAAATTTTCAATCAATGGGTGGTGTGGAAAATGTAAAGAGTTTCCCTTTTCTTGGACTTTTTTTACTAATCTTGATATTCACCGGAATAAAAGAAAATTGCCATTGCCCAAAAAGCCCCATTTCTCTCATAACATCTGGAAGACCGAAACATTTTTCCTTACGGACAAAACTGAGTTCTGAAATTTAGTTTTTCCCAAATTTCGTCATATGGTTTTTTGAGTGCGGGTGTTGAAGAAATAGACAGAAAAAAGGGCAATGTTTTAACTATGGGTTACGCGAGTATATGTATTAACGTATTAACTGAAAAAAAACGAATGATGAAGTGTGGAAAAAAATTTGTGAAGACCGGCTGTTGGACATCTTTAACAAAAGAACTAAAGTTTATTGGTCTGTTAAAGTAAAAGTATTTGGAAAAAATTGCTGGTGTGTGTGTGTGTGTGGGGGTTGTTTGTCTCCTCTACTGCCCCGTTCACGAGAAACTTGGTCGTATAACATAGACTAAATAAATATTTAATTATATTAACTAAACTAACCAAATTTGTTTTAAATTCCCGCACTGAACTCATTAAATTTTTTTGTGAAAAAATTTGCGGACTCCACGATGCTCTGATTGAGAAAACTTTTAATTTAAAAAAGAAAAAAAATTGGGCTTTCTTTGTTCTTGTTGTGTGTGTGTATTTTTTACCACTATCTTACTTCCCCCGCCCACACCCCCAACCACACAACACCACACACACACACACCACCACACACACAAACACACACACACACATATATAATATTATATAAATGTTTGTGTTATAGTTCATATATTTTATGTGTGTTGGGGGGGTCTGCTTACCCCGCGCGCGTGCACACCAACGAAAGCACGCGCGCACGCACAAAAGACAACTATGTTTAATATTTGTAACCTCCCACATGTACTACTGAGAATGAACACAGCTTTCAAACACAAGTCACAGCTTTTTCATCACGAATGTTAAACCAAATACCCGGGACGTGGGCCTTTTTCCCTCATATGACTTTGGGGCCCCCCGTACACTTGTCTCAACGTATACCTGGAACATCCTTTTTTCGGTGGAGAGTGGAAGGGGACACTCCTTTTTTTTTTAAACATTTTCCTAAAACCCAGTTTTGAACGAATTGGAGCAAATCTTACTAAAAGAATTAGTTGACTTTCTATGGAATTTTACTTTTATTCAGAACTGATATAACAGTGTGTTTGTGTAATATAACATCAAAATAATTGGTAAAACCAACATAAAAAACGCTTATGTTTTTTGGCGAGTTGTATGTTATGTGGGTGGCTTTAGAGAGAAGCGCTGCCCGAGCAAATAGTGGTAGCTGGAGAGAACAGCTCATGGAATTCCAGTGAAAACCCCACGATGTCTTATGATATAGGTGAGGAGGGGATGACATTATTAGAGAAACGTATGATATTATAAATCTTTAATGTTAATTCTCTAAAATATTGTGGGACACATATACACGCAGCTACGCACAAGCATACAGCCACTTGGGGACGAGAAAAAAATATTCACCTAGTATTCGATTATTTGCCAGTGTGACAATTAAAATTTCATAACATTATCTGAAGGATTCCCATTTTCCTTGACAGGTGATGGTGTTTGTTCTTGGGAACCAAGTACCAAGTAAAGAAGAGATGCCCTGAAAATACAGAATGCACTGAATGGAAGAAAGGGAACAGAGTAGACAGACTACCGTTAAACGAGCGCAGGTGTAGTTTTGTATTTTTCCTAGCTTCGCGTGAAATTCCCATAATTGAAAACAAATTAATTTGGATATTTAAAACCATATGACTATTACACATTATATGATATTGGCCTTACGAGACTAAGTCTTTGTTTGTAAAGAGGGAAATTCATCTGATGGGGGATGCACAGTAGTTTGTTGGCCAATAATTAGCATTTGTTAAAACCTAAGTTTGTTGACATAAAATTTCATTGCACATGTCAGCGTCTGGCCTGAAACACCGAGTTGCCACTTCTACAATCCATCGGAAAAGAGAAAGTAACAGGCAACTGTACATTTAGGAGCCTAGCGTAAACAACCCATTATCCAGTTACCCCTGTAACTAACATATCCGTCACATATTGCTTTGCCCTCATATGGTCTCTTTCTCATCACACCATTTATACAGAAAAATATCACTTTCCCCGTTACAGACCCATCAGATGCTACCACCTCAAAGTCCATTATAATTTCCTTCAATCAGCCTCTCTACTTACTCGATGGGGAGGTAGTATACGCCTTATCTTTATGACGTCTTTTTTTTGGGTCTTGACCCTTGAGCTATGCCCAATCACTTTTTCAGTTTTGGTTTTACGAAAAAGCGCAAAGTGAGTCCATCTCCCTGCACTAAAATGGCAAATTGTACAGAAGTTCTGGTGCATTCCTACTGAAACAACATTGGATGTCGTTCCTGTTCAGTCCGAAGAAAGGAGAATTGGCGGTGTAAGATACAGCAGAGATCTCTGCCATGGATTTAGCTAGCTCACCAGCAACATCCCCTTTGTCTGTGGGGATTTTGCCATCTATTTTCCCGAGCAGGTGAGACAACGGATGCGCTCTTTCCAGTGATCTTGCACACCTTGGGCTCTATCCCATGCTAAGGGGGTCCCGGAGTCAATCAATAAGATTGATTTTCTCCACAAGTTTTTCTAGCCTCCTTTACCACTCGCCCCGGCCTTGCTTAGGTCTTTTTTATATGTATCAAGGTAACATCGCTGAGGCGTTGTTTCAGCTGTCTTAGTGCAACTTGTCTTTTTCTGACAGTTTTGTCAGCATTCATCAGACTAAACCCCAGTACCGGAGGTCGATGTACTGCCCCCCTCCTTTTTGGAATGGTTGGGCCTTTGCTACAAGATGAATTCGTGATGTGAAAATGTCAACAGCGTCTTGAACACACTAGAAATCATTCTCGGATCCCTGCATTGTTGCAGTTGATCTAAATAGATTCCATTCTACATTTCAAGTCGACATCTCTTCAGCCCGTTAGTTGGAATGCCATTCACCGCCTCCAATAGTATTGGTAAGTGGTTGCTTCCATGACCTGCCAAGTGAAAACCAATTATTCACCAGGTGAACCAACTGACAGTTTGACATTGGAGAATGTCCCAATTTTTAATTTGGGGAAATGTAATGGGTGTGTCACTGCTCAAAAAAACTGCTCTACTTTTTGAGAAAAGGGCTCCAAGGCCCTTCCTCGAGGGTTGCACAGAGTGTCTTCCCGGGGGTAATGTCGGCCCTTGAAATATCCCAAGAGTAGAAATGGATGAGGCACTGCCCCCAAACACATCTTCCAAATCGCCTTTTTTTTTTAGATTATGTGGAAGAAGGTAATGAAAGCAAAGGTGTAGGTCGTGTCAAGCCTATCCTCATGGCAGTCAAATGGCCTGAAAGGAATATCCTGACATACCATCGCTGCTACTCCTCCATTTGAACACACGGAGTTTGTATCAAAGGGCCCATAGTGTCTTGAAACCCC
>NC_051420.1:31934732-31939732 GCF_015228065.2 Penaeus monodon | reverse complement strand
TTCACTTATTAATCTAGCGCCTCTCATCTTCTTTATGTGGCTTGCATGTTTTGGGTACATCCCAAGCAATTGTGTGATTCGTGAATTAGATACCTGTAGGGAGTGTCACGAGCGCCCATCACAGATACGCATTCATTCATTTGAGATCTGCGAAGTTCTGGCTTCGCCTGGGTCTTCATACATATGGCCTGGCCTGTGTCAGCTATTTATGGCTGTCTTATTTTGTTCTCTTACACTCTATGGTGGCGGGATTGCCAGCAGGCACTCCTGCTGCCATGATTTAAGCATGCGGCATAGTCTCATTACCAGCCAGGCAGCTGTTGTGGGTGGTCCTTGTTTCAGAAACTGTGTGTGCTCACAATTCTGTGAAATGATAACCTAGTCACATTCTGTGAAAATTGATTTTGGTACCTCTATTGATTACTTCAGAGAGTGTCATCTGAGTACCATCTGGCCGAGGGGGAGGATCTCGTTTTCTCTCTATGAAGCTACAGGAGAAAGGCAAGAGCTGTGGCATAACACTTCTGCCTTAAGATTTTTCGGCTCGGATTTATGATCATGGGATTTGGGGGCATACCCCTACCAATGTCAGCTAGTCTGTCAGCAAGCTTATTCCCTCTGATGCCTATGTGGCTAGGGATCCGGTTTATGATTATTATTCTACCCTGAGCAAGAATCCTTTGTGCTATGGTGAGGACAGTGGTCAGAAGGTAGATGTTGTCTTTGGGTGAGCTTTGCTGTAGACAGTCAGTGGTTGCCCTGGAGTCGGTAAATATGACCACATGTCCATCCCTCAGGGACGAGAGGGCTAGGGCTCCCATGATCGCAATTGCCTCTGTCTGTAGCGAGGAGGCGTTGTCTGTTACCCTCATGGATTGTGTGGCATCTCTTGCTGCAAAACCGGCACCTGCAGTGTGGTTTAAGGGATCGACTGATCCATCCATGAAGTATGTTCTACTGCCCGGAGAGTGTTGGCTGCAAGGACCCTCTCAGCTTCTGCCTTTAGACTAGGCATGGTGTATTGATTCTTTCTCCTTGACAAGCTCATAACAGAGAACTTGATCAAGGTTTGTTCCCATTGCGGGGCTTCAATAAAGTTGGGGTGAGGGGAGTCAATACCCTTGGCAAGTAGTTGTTATTTGAACTGATAGTGCATCAACAACCTGGCTGTGTAAGACAGCCAGGAGTTGTTGGTAAACAGCTCGTGGTCTTGTCCTAGGCGTCTGAGTATTTTTTGTCCCATGCTTGTGTTCCTGGGATCTTGGATGATCTTTGAAAAGAACTGAGCTTCCATTAGATCAATTCGTAATTCCAGGGGGAGAAGGTTTGCCTCCATGAGAGCCTTCGTCCACCTAGGGGCACCCAGAATGATGCTGACAGCTTCATTTTGAACTGTCTCCAATTTTTCTCGTTTTTGGCTTTGCGGCAATCAGGGAGACAGAAGTATAGTCCATAATGGGACGGATGGCATGTACAGAGAATGATATTAGTACTTTATGTCTGGCTCCTATGTGTCTCCCAGACATTGCTCTCTTTTTAAAGGAGAGGTTCCGGTCAATCATTACCCCACGCTATTGGAAGACCTGGACCCATTCAAAGTCCATTCCCTAGACCGTGGGTCTAATGGGAGGTGAAGAGCCTTTGGTAGCTCTGACTTTTGTGAGTTTGTCTTTTTTCACTTCAGGCTTTGTCTGTGTATCTTTTCTCTTTGATGACTTGTGCCTTGAACATTTAGTCTCAGAGTCATGGCTTTGGATTTGGCTGCAGAGATCTTTAGTCCTGTCCTACAGCACTCATCAGATACAAGGACAGCACTGGGCTTTACTTAGGCAGTGTGGTACCAGTGGAGATGATTGCAAGGTCGTCTGCATAGTAGATGACCTTGCACCCCACTGGGAGCTGTGTTGAAGATGCAGGACATTAGGGTGTTGAAAAGGGCTAGACTGAGGACCCCACCCCGAGGTGTTCCATTTTCTAGTGGCATGTGCTGTGATAGGTGACCTTGGAATCTGACTTTGGCTGTTCTCTTCCTGAAATAGTCAGCTATCCAAGCCAGGAGCTTTCCTCTAATTCCCTTCTGGAACAGGCTCTCCTGAATAGCAAGAGGAATTGCTAATTCAAAAGCCCTCTCCAGGTCTAGGAATACTACCACAGAAGTGACAGTACTGATTGTGCTTAAGAGCGTGGCTATGCTCTGTGCTGTGCCTATGCCACTTGTGAACCCATGGAGGTGTTCATGTGGGGTCCCACTTTCCATTGGAGTAGGTTTAGCACCATTCTCTTGGCCGTCTTGTCCAGACAGCTGAGGAGAGAGATGGGTTGCTGGCATGCAAGCTCACCTGCCAGTCCTAGGTGGGAAATGATGGGGTACAAGATCCCATTAGAACCCGGGGTTGTACAAGAACTGTTTTTGTAGGCTTGCCTTAGTTCCCTCAGAGAGAAGATAACATCTGAGTTATCGGGTTTGGCTGCCCTCTCTCTGATATGATCAAGTCTACCTGGTTGTAGGCATTGTTGGTTTGCCCTCAGTTCAGCTGTCTGACTGTTGCTGCTTGTCTTGCAGAGAACTGCACCAGACTGTTTTCTTCTGCTTGAGGGTCGTGGTGTGTGCACCTCAGGGCCAAGCGGTTAGTAGCTCGCCTGACCCACAGCTCTGTAAGGGTGGTTTGGTGGTCAAAGGACTCACACCATTCCAGCCATTTTTCCTGCCTGAATCTTATGGCAGTTTCCTTGGTATCCCTGACTGCTTCCCTTAGGAGGGCTAGGTTGTCAGGGGTTCTTTGTCTTGGAAATGTTTTCTACACATGTTCACACTGTGGCTGACTTCCTTAATCTTACCATTAAAGTACCCGGCGCGTTTATAACTCCTGGACCATGGCCGAGTTTTTTATATAGTCTGTGAGGCAACTTTATATGTGGCACTGATAAATCTGGCTTCAGGCACTTTCACATTTTCGCTCTGTGGGGGTTCATTGTTTCTAAGACAATGGGACAAGGCATTCTGAAAGGCTTGCCAGTTAGCCTTATTTGTTTTCTATCTTGGATTTGGTTGTGGTATTTGGGCTGGGCATCCATGAGGGTAGCAACAGTGCCATAATGGCCACTTGTGACAGTCTCATCGTCACACCATCTTATTCTCTCCACCAGAGCCGCAGTGGCCAGGGTGAGGTCTAGGACGCCTCCTCTGACATGTGTTGGCTCTTGGATGTTGAGAAGAGCAATCTCAGGGAAAGTCTCAAGCACGTTGGCCATGTGATGGCCTGCCGCATCCGGTGCCCTGCAGGGAGCCAAGATGGGGTAATGTGCATTGAAGTCTCCCCCTATGATCACTCAGTCTTGTGCTGCAGTAGCAGAGACCTGACTGATGTCTAAGCTCCTACAGCCTTGCCTGCTGTACACATTGTACAGCCAGGTGAATCTCAACGGAAAAAGATTCAACATCATCTTTACAGTGTGGTGCATCGGCTATTGCAGAGCAAGGGATTGTTCCTCTGACCAGGGCGATCAAGCCTCTTTTGCTAGTTATGCTTCGTAACATGGAGACATGATAGCCTTAGAAGCGAACCATCCCCTCTATTAATATCTCCTGGAGCATGACAATGTCACTGTTCCTTGATCGCACTATTGTGTGGAGGATGGATTTCTTTGTATTGAAGCCATTGATGTTCCACTGTAGTATGCTTAGATTGTGCGTCATGATGTTACTTGGTGATAGATACGTCAGAGACGTCTTTATATTTGGTTTCAGAGTCAATTGTGTTGGAGTCTGAGAATTCCATTGTGAAGTCCTCGCTGGTTGAGGGATCTTCATCTGTTGTCAGGCTAACCGTGGGTCCAATGGGAGGTGGGGAGCCTTTGGTAGCCCTGCCTTTTGTGAGTTTGGCTTTTCTCACTTTAGGCTTTGTCTGTGTATTTTCCTCTTTGATAACTTTACCTTGGTTAGGTCAGCTTGCTCTGGCACTGGCTGCACAGATTCAGTCTGTTCTGGCTCTGCCTGTGAGGGGGTGGCCAGGGTCGGGGGGGGGGGAATCTCGTGTTGGGGTGAGGGTGGGGAGTCTCGTGTTGGGATGAGGGTGGGGAGTCTCATGTTGGGGTGAGGGTGGGGCTGCTTTGGCTGTTCATCTTCCTCCCTTTCAGGTCTTCAACAGTCTGGGTCATTGTCGTCATGGCGACCGTGACTACCTTCTCCGCCTCCTCACTGGACCTCCCCAAAGCTGTTGTTACTGCAGTGACTACATCAGTCAACAGGAGAGTCATATCTGCCTCGTCAAACAGGACATTATCGTCTCTTGGGGAGGCCTTTGCAGCAGGTCTCACAGAGTCACCTGCGCTTTGGATATTTGCTTACCACTAGAAGCCATGTATGGCTTCAGAGTGACTGCCGTAGTCTGGGCCTTGCATAGTTTGTCATCATTTGTATCTCTTTGTTGTAGGGGGTTTGAAATGTTTGCCATAAAATAAGCAGTTGTTTCATCCTCTCACGCCCCCACAAACCACTGAGTCCAATAAGGGGAAACTGTATGTTAGAACTAATGTCTAACATCCACAGGGGTGGTGAGAGGATATATGCAGCCAATGGCCGTTGTACCGCCACTCACGGGAACAGTGTGAGTGCCAACGGCGACATTGACTGCTTGACCCTAGCCTCCTGAAGGAGACCAGCCAATTGGTCTGACCAGGCCAAGATCAGACCACCCGTCTTGCTGGAATTAGGGACCAAAGAGGCGTGTTGCTCTCACTTTCATTCTCTTTCACGCTCACTGTCGCTCACACTGACACACACACACACACACACACACACACTTACTTACTCACTCATCCGCGCAGAACATGACACTGAAACCTTTCATTAATAGGGTTTGTTGCTGTCATAGTTGCAGGCTTAATGATCTATTATGTATCTCCTTTGCCCGCTATTTTGTCATGATGTACAATTTCTTATTTTACATAGATTTCTTCTCTGTGTGACGACAATTGGTTCAAGTAAATTCCTGTGGATT
>NC_051420.1:31914732-31927232 GCF_015228065.2 Penaeus monodon | reverse complement strand
TGCAGGGAGATGGACTCCACTTTGCAGCTTTGTCGTAAGACAAAACTGAAAAGTGATTGGGCATAGCTCAAGGCTCAAGACCAAAAAGATAAGACGTCATAAAGATAAGGCGTCATACTACCTCCCCATCGAGTAAGTAGAGAGGCTGATTGAATGGAAATTATAATGGACTTTGAGGTGGTAGCATCTGATGGGTCTGTAACGGGGAAAAGTTTTTTTGATATTTTTCTGTATAAATGGTGTGATGAGAAAGAGACCATATGAGGGCAAAGCAATATGTGACGGATATGTTAGTTACAGGGGTAACTGGATAATGGGTTGTTTACGCTAGGCCTCCTAAATGTACAGTTGCCTGTTACATCTCTTTTCCGATGGATTGTAGAAGTGGCAACTCGGTGTTTCAGGCCAGACGCTGACATGTGTCAATGAAATTTTATGTCAACAAACTTAGGTTTTTAACAAATGCTAATTATTTGGCCAACAAACTACTGTGCATCTCCCATCAGATGAATTCTCCCTCTTTACAAACTAAGACTTATGTCTCGTAAGGCCAATATCATATAATGTGTAATAGTCATATGGTATTAAATATCCAAATTAATGTTGTTTTCAATTAGTGGGAATTTCACAGCGAAGCTAGGAAAAATCACTAAACTACACCTGCGCTCGTTTAACGGTAGTCTGTCTACCTCTGTTCCCTTTCTTCCATTCAGTGCATTCTGTATTTATTCATGCATCTCTTCTTTACTTGGTACTTGGTTCCCAAGAACAAACACCATCACCTGTCAAGGAAAATGGGAATCCTTCAGCATAATGTTATGCAATTTACTTGTCACACTGGCAAATATCGAATACTAGGTGAATATTTTTTTTCTCGTCACCAAGTGGCTGTATGCTTGTGCGTAGCTGCGTGTATATGTGTGCACAATATTTTAGAGAATTAACATTAAAGCATTTATAATATCATACGTTTCTCTTAATAATGTCATCCCCTCCTCACCTATATCATAAGACATCGTGAGGTTCACTGGAATTCCATGAGCCTGTTCTCTCCAGTCATACACTATTAGCCTCGGGCAGCGCTTCTCTCTAAAGCCACCCACATAACATACAACTCGCCAAAAACATAAGCGTTATTTATGTTGGTATACCAATTATTTTGATGTTATATTACACACACACACTGTTATATCAGTTCTGAATAAAAGTAAAATTCCATAGAAAGTCAACTAATTCTTATAGTAAGATTTGCTCCAATTCGTTCAAGCTGTTCTAGGAAAATGTAAAGAAAAAAGGAGTGTCCACTTCCACTCTCCACCGAAAACGGATGTTCCAGGTATACGTTGAGACAAGTGTACGTGGGGCTCACAGTCAATACTGATGGCAAATGGTCCACGTGCCGGTATTTGGATTAACACTTCGATGATGAATAAGCTGTAGTACTTGTGATTGAAAGGCTAGCTTGTCTCATTCCTCAGTAGTACATGTGGGCAGGCTTACAAATATCCTAATACATAGTTGTCGTTTGTGCGTGCGCGCGTGCGTTTCGTTTGTGTGTGCACGCGCGCGCGCGTAAGCACGCACACACACACACACATATACATATATATGTATATCTATATACACAAACATATATATATATATATATATATATATGTGTGTGTGTGTGTGTGTGTGTGTGTGTGTGTGTGTGTGTGTGTGTGTGTGTGTGTGTGTGTGTGTGTGTGTGTGTGCGCGCGCATGTAAGATAGTGTGTATAAATAGATAGACACACACACACACAAGAACAAAGAAAGACAATTTTTTTTCTTTTTTAATATTACAAGATTTCTCAATCAGAGCATCTGTGGAGTCCGCAAATTGTTTCACAATAACAATTAATGAGTCTCAGTGTCAGGAATTTAAAACCAAATTTGGTTAGTTTAGTTAATATATAGTTAATATTTAGTTAGCTCCTATGTTATACGACCAAGTTCTCTCTGTGAACTCTGTACAGTAGAGGCAGACACACACACACACACACACACACACACACACAGCAAGTTTTTCTCAATACTTTTACTTCTCATCACATGACCAATAAAACTTTAGTTTCCTTTTGTTCAAGATGTCCAACAGCCGGTCTTCACAATATATTTTTCTCAGCACTTCATCATTCGTTTTCTTTTCAGTTAATACCAGTTAATACATAGTACTCGTCTGTAACACCATAGTTCAAAACTATTGACCTTTTTCTTGTCTATCTTCTTCAACACCCAGCACTCAGAACCATATGACGCAATTGGGGAAAATATGAGTTCAGAACCTCAGCTTTGTCCGTAAGGTAAGCTTCGGTCTTTCCAGATGTTATTGGAGAGCAACTGTGGCATTTTGGCAATGGCAATTCTTCTTTTTATCTCCGGTGAATCATCATATGTATTAGTAAAAACAGCTCCAAGATAAGTGAACTCTTTCACATTTTCCACAACCACTCCATTGATTGTAACATGTTCATCATCGTTCATTGCCAGTTATCTTCGAATCTTCATAGTCTTAGTTTTCTTAGCATTAAGAAATAAACCAGCCTTTTCGCTTGCTTCTCTAACTTTATCTAGTAGTTGTTGTAGTTCAATGATACTGCTGGCAATTAAAACTATATCATTGGCGTATCTTAGATTTGATGTTTTGTATCCTCCGACATCTACAGTTCCCTCAAAATTCTCTAGAGCACCTATCATAATTGCTTCAGAATATATATTAAAAAGGTGCGGAGAGAGAATGCAACCTTCTCGTAATCCTTGGTTGACTTCGAACCATTCTGTTAACTCATAAGTGGTTCTTACAGTTGCTTGTTGTTGGTCATACATGGCTTTTATTAGTTGGATGATGTGTTTTGGAAATTTCCTATCGTTCATATTCCAGAGGATATCGTGATCAACAGTATCAAAAGCCCTCGAGTAATCGATGAAACACAGGCAAAGGTCTTTTTGATGTTCTCTATTTATCTCAATTTTAGACTTAGAATCTGGTTTCTGGTACCTTTTCCAGGGCGAAAGCCTGCTTGTTCGTCTGCAATTTCTTCTCTTAACTTCAACTTCATTCTTTCAGCAATAATTAGAAAAAAAAATTGCTGCTGTGACTTATTAATGCAATTGTCCTGTTATTGTTGCATTGGAGTGCGTCACCTTTTTTACATATGGGATTAAAGACTGATTTTACCTAGTCTTCTGGCCATCTTCTTTTATTCCAAATTTTCGTAAAAAGTTTGTAGAAGAAGTATTCAACACTTTCGCCATCATTCTTGATTAGTTCTGCTGTTATTTCATCTATTCCCGGGCTCTTGTTATTCTTTATTTTTTTTATGGCTTTTATAACTTCGTCTAGCAGTGGCGGTGGTTCATCTTCGCTGTCATTGAGTCTAATTAATGGTGTTAGATTTTTTTTCTTTATGTATAAGTTGGAGCAATATTGATTCCATCTATCTTTGACTTCTTTTCCATCACATAAAACTAGTCCATCTTCAGTTTTGAGTGTCCATTGTAGGTTTAAATTTTCGTGTAATGTTTCGTACTTCTTTCGTAGAGTTCTTTAGTTGTCTTATTGATAGAACAGTTTTCAATTCTCTGTAAATGTCCATTTAATTATTTTTCTTTACCTCGTCGCATTAATCTTTGAATTTCTGTATTTTGGTTTTTGTAAATTACTTCTTCAACTGGATTATTGATACCCTTTGATTTTAGGCATCTTCTTGTTTCAATTTCACTTAGTGTTTTTTTCCCAGATATCAGGGGGAATTTGCCTTTTTCTTTCTGGCGATAGTTTCTTAAGCAGAGATTAGCAGGAGTTCTTTTACTTCTTACTACAACTCATTTGGTGTTTTATCATCTTCACATTGATTGAGCAATTCAAATTTTTTGACAAAATGTAATCTGTAATTTTTATCAAGATTTTGTAGTCGAGCTTTAGAGTGGGTGTTGGACGCTTTCCCTCCCTTTAGTCTTTTTTGAAAATCGGTAGTTAGTAGTTGGTGGTCACGTTGCAGTCGGGACCAGGTCTTCTTTGGGATTTTTTATACCATTTCCCTTTTTGGTTCAAAAACAACGTAGTTTTTAATTTGGTTGCGTGTTCTTTTGTCTGTTGAAAACCACGTGTACAAATGTCTTGGGGGTTTTTGGGAACAATGTGTTTGGGTTTTAACTAGATTATTGTACTACAGAATTCAATAAAATCTTCACCTCTTTCATTTATACTCCAAGGACGAAATTTTCCCCAGATGTAATTTTTTTGATCATTTTTGCCTACTTTGGCGTTTAGGTCTCTCATAATTACTTTTACATCTCTGTTAGGGATTGTGTCTAAAGTTTCTTGGAGAGTTTATAAAAATTTCCATTTCTCCCTCACTGCAATGTTGGTGGTGTTATAGCACTGTATAATACTAATGTTATGAGGTTTTGCTTGTATTCTGACTTTTATAACGCAATCATTTATTAGGCTGTACCCAAATTTGTGCATTTGCAATTTTTTTCGTGAGAATCATAGCAACCCCCGTGACTTAATTTCCTTCTTCTTTTCCAGAAAAAAGAACGGTCTTTTTTTCTTAGTTTTGAAACTTCCATTACTTTCCAATTGGTCTCGCTCCCAGTACTTGAATGTTGCATCCATCCATTTCGCCACAGACAGCATGTAATTTACCCACCTCTTTCATTTTCCTTACGTTCCACGTTCCGATTTTTAATGTGTTTCTTAATTGGGCATGTTTTCTTTATCTTCTTTGTCTTCCCGATGCATGTTTAACATTTTCAGCCTGGTTGCCCACTGAACAACGCGCCCTTTATAACCCACGTGACGGGGATGTGGTATGAATTATCATTTCTGTATTTAATCATTGGTGTAGAGGTTTGTCCAGGAGAAAAGAAAAGTTGAGTGGAATCCCCTAGGCTCCTTTTCAAACTATCCCCTGCCGCTTTGAAACAGTTACACCGCAATACGCCAGACATATTTTTTGGTGAAACCCGTAGTCAGTAGAACCGAAGGTGTTTTCACCAGATATCCCCTGCCCTGCTGCTGACAGCTTCACCGCAACCCTGGCATAGGGAGCTAATAGGGTGCTATCTTGTTCATGGGAACCCAGGGTGCAGTTTATTGTCTTCCCAGGACTACTAATTATATTATATATATATATATAATATATATAATATATTATATATATATATATATTTTATATATATATATATATTATATATAATATATATGTGTGTGTGTGTGTGTGTGTGTGTGTAATTTATATAACATATTCACACACACACAGACACACACACACACCCCACACACACACACAGATATATATACACACACACACACACACACACACAACATATATATATATATATATATATATATATATATATATATATATATATATATTTGTGTGTGTTCGTGAATATCTATTAATATGCGGTGTGTGAGTATGTCTCGGTATTTACTCTGAACTTTTTCTTTGCGCACCCTGAAGACTCCTAATTTGTGTCAGCTTTAATCCAGTCGCATTCAACTAAACCCGAGGTAATCAAAAACCTTTTGTCAGCTTTTTTTTTTTTTTTACTGTCGAGTTTCCAGTTAATAAATTGATATGACTTTCCATTTTTAATATTCTCATGATGTATCAACTTCCTTTAATATTTTTCATAAAAAAGGTTTTAATTTTATCGGTATTACTATTATTAGTATAATTAAAATAATTTTCATCATTAATACCATTTATAATAATAATAATAATAATATCATTATTAGCAGTATCATTATCATCATCACCATTATCATCATTATCATAACTTTATTCTCATAAATATCCTCATCACCATTTTCATTCTCACTGCAATAGTTTCCAATGTGCCTGTAAACAAACATCTAATATCCATTGACCAGTATGCAAAGGAAAGGAAGAGGGAGGGTAAATAGCAGGCGAGAGCAAGGCAAAATGAAAACTGCGACATAGGGAAAGGGAGGGCGGTAAGAGCGACGGAAAATTAATGCTAAATAGTGAAGGAGAGAGAGAGAGATTGAGAGAGAGAGAGAGAGAGAGAGAGAGAGAGAGAGAGAGAGAGAGAGAGAGAGAGAGAGAGGCTAGATTCAAACATCCCTGCTACAGGGTAAGGAGTTGACAATCTTGAACTGTTCCTATAAAAAACAAAGGAGTCCAAAGTTTTTTTTTTTAATATCACAAGATTTCTTTATCAGAGTTTCTGTGGAGTCCGCAGATTGTTTTACAATAGCAATTAATGAGTCTGAATGTACTTAAAACACCCAAATTTGGTTAGTTTATTTAAATGCACAGGCGTGAGCAAGCCGTGATATATTTGATTCATAATCATAGCATTATACTCGTATAGTAGCATTACGATGAAAATTTAGGCTATAACATCATGATCTGTATTATATCAGTTAAAAATAAGAATACTGTGGTTTTTCTGCTTATCTACCACTCCGATATACATTTTGGGCGTGGAAAGGCATTATTACATTTGATATTTGGCCATCAGATGATCACATAATGTTGTATCAACATGATCACACCTCGAGATTTCAACATTGTAATGATTATCCACACAAAGCGTACGACATGGCCTCGTTATTTTTCATGATTCATTTTCATCCAGGTGTAATTTATAATATTTCTTGCACCTTTGTCTAGTGTGTTCAGAGTGTGGAAGGGACTCTGTGAATCGCATAAAAAAAACCGTGAGCCTTAATTCAACATAAATCCGGTGGCTATGAATATTTCTGCAAACTTTTTCCTACTACGCTGGTGCTGCTCTGTCTTTTTTGGGAGTCGTGTAAAATACACTTTGGTCCGACATTTTCCATGGTAGGACAGAACATCCATGTAGGGTTTTAGTCATGGGTATGTTCAGCTGAGGTAAATGTTCACATGATGCTTATAGCCATGGATTTGAGTATAAATCGGTGTTGTCATTCGAAGTTAGCTCTTGTGTTCTATGACCAAGTTGTCTTTGGAACTCTGTACAGTAGAGGCGTACTCTAATTGATTTGATACTAAATTATTTTTTTATCGAGATTATCAAACCACATTCAGAAGCCCTTGTTGAAAGTATATCAATCGTCTGCTGCATTCTATCCTCGGATGAGGATTTACTGCAAATGTCATCGGCATAATAAATAATGGAGTAATTGCAATCAAGTGATATATCGTCTAGTAATCTATGCATTAGGATGTTAAATAGCATGGGACTAATTACAACTCCCTATGGTGTGCTGAGTTCCAACACTTTTGTATGAGTATTCTTAATGCACCCGAAGTGAGCCTGAGCCGGTCAGTTCAATGGATACATTTGAATCCATGTCAACAGCTTTCCCTGTATACCAAAGGTAGCTAGCTGTTCAACGATCATTTTTCTGTGTGCAATAGCAAAGGCATGTTGGAGATGACTGGGTTTGAGTTTGTCAAGTACTCTGCAAAACAGTGCTGACTGCTACGTCCTGGGAGAAATTCATACAGTCTGGGAGATAAAAGAAGTCTTCAGAATTCTTCCAAGTACTTTGCACAGACAGGAGGTCAAGGAAATGGGTCTGTATTAGTCAGCATTGGATAAAGCTTTTAATACAGGAGCTTGGGGGGATTCCTTGTGATAAACTTAGTCTAATCAGGTGTAAATGTGGGTTGCCTGCTAACTGAGTCAACCTCGCCAGGAACGGTTGCTTTACTCAATTTCCAATCGAGGAGGAGTCATTAGCCTATTATATTAAGCTTTCTGTGATGACTTATTGAATTGATCTTTTATCCTTGTGGAAGTAAGTTCAACTGAGAATTCCCGGCCCACCGCTCTAGCAGTAGATTCCCGTGACTCATATATTCAGCAAAGTATTTTTTTATACTTAATTACCGTAAGACCTTCATGGAGGCTGTTACAGATATGACTAGAATAGCATTATAAGTGAAATTTCTTTGATACACAGAGTATTATTCTGGATATGATTAAACTATATAATATATAGTGCAAGATATTTGAAATCGTATATCTTGAGCATACAGACACACACAAAATTACATATTTCATGAGTAAATAAATCATACACCGACTTTTTTAGTTTCTAAAAAGAAGTAATTAGAAAAAAAAATCTATGTAAATTACAATAAAGCATATAATATGGAATATTAGCACTAGATAGATCTTTTTTTTGAATAGCAGGTAGAGGGTGTCTTCAAATATTTGCACTGATATAGTAATTCTGATTTATACTAAGAGAACGAGAAAAAAAATCTAGAACGACTAAGTCTTTAGCCACAGTGGTTTACTTGAAAACCTACCGAGTATACCATCTCCTCAACAAAGTGACATAACACTGTCATGATACAATATCAAAGGACGTTATTTCTATGAAGGTGTTTATTCTTACGAGCGAATGAATGCAGAAGAACTGAGATATCTAGCATATAGAACCCAAGAGAGCAATACAAGAGGAACATTACTATCCGTTATTCCCCCTCCCTCTCCCTCCCATTTAGTTCACTTTAATTTACATAAATAGCGTGAGTGAGCGCCCAACAGCGTCTGCTTAACTGAGAATTTGGCGGCGCACAAGAAATGTGTAAAACCCCACGATGGTTACGTCTCTGCATATTTGAACGCAAACGCATGTCATTTCATACTTCGCTGAGCAGACCATCTTTCTCGGCTGTAAGACAGACATTCACATTTAGTGTTCTGTCTCTTTCCGCCAAAACCTCATCATTTCAGAGTATTTATTAACTCAAGGGATGAAACCTGAGCTTACCATCATCACCGCAACCACCTTGTTCACCTACTAGACCGTTTTACTCTTGACTAGTACCTATATAATTTAGTTTTACACAGCCTTAACTTTTATTTTTACTATTTATATAATATCATAATAATTTGTATTGTTTGCTTGTCTTTTTTATTCTTGCTTTATGATCCTGAATATTGTCTGTAATATTTATTACATACCTATGTAAGTTTAGATTAGAACAAACTAGTTTTATTGTCTAACTGCCTTTTGGTTTGGTTCATTGTTACAGCACTAATGATGGAAATTTATGAAATGACTGTAATAAACATGTACTTCTTTACCTCTTCGTTTTCTCTCTCTCCCTGCATGTAATATTGGCAGCTTTCTCGTCTAGGCATCTTGCTGACCCACGTTCAAATCTCGAAACTAATGCTTATTCTACATGAATCAGGCAATACCATCAGCAGTAGAGGAAGATCCATTTTATTCCGCTAATACCATCAAACTAACCTCTGATTGCCATGCAGCCTGCAAACCTTAGCTGACTGATTGCAATAAGCATGCCAGAATGGAGTATTCTTTCGAGTATGCTGATAAGAACTCTTCTTACTGGGTCACCGTCGTTTTCTGTGATCAGAAAACATGCTCTTCAAAAGGAATGTGGAAGACAAAACATGTTTGCTATTCGATGATCCACCTATAAACAGTTGGTAACATTTTAAATATCTGTAATATTTATTTATTCACTAAAGATTTGAACCCCAAAACATTGTGGAGAACACAAGGAGCGGCAGTCACTACTGGCCTGTTTAAATGTGGGGTAGGCGGGCTGGTTGGCGGGGGGAGCAGGGCGTTCTCGTAGAAGTTTTGTTGTTGTCAGTGAGAGCTATGGCTTTCCATAAACCAGAACCTTTTTTTCTAGTTCAGGGTAACAGTCCCATTCACACATCAAATGTGGTAAAGGCATGGCATTGCCTAAATCACCAGACTTAAATCCCATCGAACATGATTGGGCGGCTAAAATTAACTGCATGCATGGAAACGGCTGTGCAGCGATGAAGGGCAAAAGCTGGCGACGGAACTAGCGGCATCCATGCCACGATGTGTGGAAGCTGTTTTATTAGCAGGGGAAAGGAATAGAAATATTCAAGTAAATGTCCTTTAAATCCATAAATCAGTGAAAAAGTAGGAAGCTTGCATTGAAGTGCACGAATATCATGAGCTAACGATATTTTTTTGATAATCAGTGGCAACCCCCTCGCCGCTGATGGTTAGTTGCCATGTCCCCTTACCGTGAGTCATTTACTTCTTAGCTAGTTTCATTATTTATTTACTATTATTATTATTTTAAGAGGCCATAATTGCTCCAAGGTATGCGGATCCCTTTTGTTCTGCTGGCAACATCCGGCGGGACTTGGCAGTACACAGCAGCATGCAGAATGTCAGAACTGCTGGGGTCGGCAGATTTACGGGTCTGCCGACGTGGAAATCTTGGACGAGGTGTTTATATCATCGGTGTTGGCTATGGTATTCCCCAAGCCAGAGACATTTTACCCCGTCCAGGATAACATCACTAACTATACAAGCAGTGTTTTGCAGGCGTGGTTTCGGTAATACCCCGAGATTACGCTGTGCCACATCCATCCAAATCGCTAGTCCTTAACGCTGTAGCGTGACACACTGTACTCAGCAACCCCCCTCCCCTCCCCTCCTTAGATGATGCTGGTTCTGTGTGTTGTGTTTCATGTGTGTATACACTCCCATTGCGCGCGCGCGCGCGTGCGTGCGTGTATGTGTGTGTGTGTGTGTGTGTGTGTGTGTGTGTGTGTGTGTGTGTGTGTGTATGTGTGTGTATATGCGTTTTTTTTTTCTTTCTTTTATTCTTGAAGTGCCCTATCCTACAAGGACGTTGGCGATCACGGATTTTCCATGATTTTCTTGGCAATTTAGAGCGGTGGTTTGCCGTTGCCTTCTGCCTGGTGTTTTTTATCGAGTCACCATCTCTATTTACCCAGTTCTCGGACCGTCACTGACTTGGGCTGGCTTGCCCACCCAGTGGCTAGGTAGGCAATCCAGGTGAAATTCCTTGCCCAAGGGAACAACGCGCCGGCCGGTGACTCGAACCCTCGAACTCAGATTGCCGTCGTGACAGTCTTAAGTCCGATGCTCTAACCACTCGGCCACCGCGGCCACATATATATGCGTACGTATGTCAAAAGACATATATATATATATATATATATATATATATATATATATATATATACATGTGTTCTTATGCAAAAGATTTATTTATTTTATCTGATGGATTTTATATATATTTTTTCACTCTTTTTCGGTCCTCTCCTATTGTTTGTTTTCAAAATTTATTGCTATTTTACAAAGTATAAACTGTTCACATGTCACGGCCTCCCGCGGCCTTTGTACTTTCTGTGAAAATATATTCGTTGTTCAACTGCACCAGGATGCGTTTCTCTCCTCATCCTCTAACATTTTTATACATATTTTAAAAAGAACTGACAGTACATGGCTGACAGATTCAGCTAGAACATGTGAAAGGACGGGATAAGTTAAATATTGACCTAATGAGGCCGTATTAATCAAAGATAAAAGCTGGACCGTGCTAATTTGCACCTATACAAACACCACATAGCATATGCAGCCTCCTGGTTCTTCTATTTGACTTCTTTTCCGTCTTATGTATTCTACTGCATATTTTCCTTTCATTTTACCCTCCTGCATCTTGCACTGTTCTTATGCTAGCCTATCCCTTCTTATTCTCCCTGGACTCTTTACACGGTGACTTTATTTATCTCCTTCAAATATTCTCCACTCATCTTGAGTCAATATGAGATTTCCGGCTGTGACATCCCACAAGGTCATATTCCCCGTGGAATATCAGCAGTAGCAGTGGTAGGGGATTTAACATCAGGGAGCGGGCTTACCCTACAGATGCAGACTGACCTTCATGGGGAGGGATCTTGGCCCTTAAGGCACCCTTCTTTGTAGGAGGGGTGTGACTACAATGTCCGTACATACACCGCCAAGTTTATATACGCAATCCCCATGACGTTTCCCATACATTTAGGGCATGGGAGCGACATTCCAAACCTTTAATTTCTATTCTTCAATTTGTTTCAGTTGTCAGACAACATTATCATTACCACGGAAGTTATTTAGGACTTGAGTTACTTGGATCATACATTATATTTGAGCAGGGATACCACTATCACGTCGAGCTCACAGCACTCACAGACTGAAGCATACTTTTGGCTTTGTGTCTCTTATTACTGATGTTTGCAAACTCGATGTGAAAGAAGCGTTCTATGCCAAACACATCCGTGGCAGACATTTGTCCCTGGCGAGACATTTGCATTGTCCTGGGCGACTTCAATGAGGAATGAAGATTTCTAGCTCCTGGTATCAGTGCTCCAACCTGCATCAGTGGGCATTACAAGTACTTTGTCCAAGGAGATCAATCACATTCTTGTCAGCGCTCGCTGGAGTATCCTTCAGAATTGCAGGGTTTACCGGAGTGCCAAGTTCTGTGGCACTGACCATAGCCTGGTAGTGGTTACCCTATGGTCCACTTCAAAACTCCTTGTCCCTTCAGTGGCCATTCTAGGGTGTTTCACTTGGTCGGACTGAGTGAAGAGGAGTGTGCCTGAGGGTATGCCACGACAAGCTCTGATCGATTCATGGAAATTGAAAACCTGACAGACCCAGTTGCATTGTGGTAGTCCTTCAAGTGC
>NC_051420.1:31894732-31907232 GCF_015228065.2 Penaeus monodon | reverse complement strand
ACTTGTGCCTTGAACTTTTTGTCTCAGAGCCATGGCTTTGGATTTGGCTGCAGAGATCTTTAGTCCTGTCCTACAACACTCCTCAGACACGAGGTCCAGACAACGCTGGGCTTTGTTTAGGCAGTATGGTCCAGTGGAGATGATAGCAAGATCGTCTGCATAGGAGATGATCTTGCACCCCACTGGGAGGTTTATGTTGAGGATACAGGACATTAATGTGTTAAAAAGGGCTGGACTGAGAACCCCAGCCTGTGGCATTCCATTCTCTAGTGGCATGTGCTGTAATAGGTGACCTTGGAATTTGACTCTGGCTGTTCTATTTCTAAACTAGGCACCTATCCCAGCCAAGAGCTAACATCTGGATTACCCTCCTGGATCAGGCTCTCCTGAATGGCAAGAGGACTTGCCAATTCAAAAGCCTTCTCCAGGTCACAGAATGCTACCACAGATGTGCCTGTGCTTATTGTGCTCAAGAGCCTGGCTATGCTGTGCACTGTGCTCATGCCCCTGGTGAGGGGTACCATTTTCCATTGGAGCCGGTTTAGTACTATCCTCTCGGCCGTCTTGGCCAGACAGCTGAGGAGAGAGATGGGGCAGTACTTCCCTGGCTCCTTTGGTTTAGGGATGGGAACTATGGTAGCCTTATTCCAACTCTGCGGTACAGTGTTTGTTTCCCAGGACTTGTTGATGAGTTGCAGGAATGCAAGCTCAGCTACAGTCAGGTGGGAAATGATGGGGTACGAGATCCCATCAGAGCCCGGGGTTGTGTTACAACTGATTTTATAAGCATTTCTTAGTTCCTTCAGAGGAAAGATAACCTCTGAGTTACCGAGTTTGGCTGCCCTTTCTCTGATATGAGCAAATCTGTCTGTTTGTAGGCGTTCTTGTCTTGCCCTCAGTTCAGCTGGCAGGCTGCTGCTACTTGTTTTCGCAGAGAACTTGTGCGCCAGTCTGTTCACCTCTGACTGGGGGTCATGGTGCGTGCATCTCAGGGCCTGAGCAGCAACTTGCTTAACCTGTTGCCATAGCTCTGAGAGGGTGGTGTGGTGGTTGAAGGACTCACACCATTCAGCCACTTTTCCTGACTCTGACTCTGTTGGCAGTTTCCTTGGCATCCCTGACAGCCTCCCTTAGGAGAGCTAGGTTGTCGGGGGTTCTTTGCCTTCGGAATTGTTTTCGGCACATGTTTACTCTCTGGTTGACCTCAATAATCTCGTCGTTGAAGTACCAGGCGTCTTTGTGACTTTGTGAGTTTTGGGTCAGTGAGGCAGCCTCATCAATGGCATTTACAAGTCTGGCTTGTAGCACTTCTACATTTTCACTATGTGTGGGTTCATTGCTTCTCAGACAGCGGGCCAAGGCTTTGTCTGTTTCCATCTTGGATTCAGTCGTGGCAATTCGGCTGGGCCACTATCCACGATGGTAGTTATAGTGCTGTAATGGTCACTTGTGATGGTCTCATCGACACACCTGCCAATCCTCTCCACCAGAGTCGCAGCGGCCAGGGTGAGGTCTGGGATCCCTCCTCTGACATGCGTTGGCTCTTGGCTGTTGAGAAGAGTGATCTGGAGGAAAGTCTCAGGCACTTTGACTATGTGATAGCCAGCCGCATCTGGTGCCTTCAGGGAGCTAGGATGTGGTGGTGTGCGTTGAAGTCTCCCCCTAGGATCACTTGGTCATGTGCTGCAGAAGCACAGACCTGGCTGATGTCTAAGGTCCTACAGTGTGGCCAGCTGTACACATTGTACAATTCCAGGGGCCCCCTGGCCAGGTGAATTTCGATGGCAAGAGATTCCACATCTCCATAGTGCGGTGCATCGGCTATTGTCGAGCAGGGGATTGTTGTTCTGACAAGGGTAATCAAGCCTCTCTTGCCACCAGGGTGTGGCAGCATGAAGACATGTGTCAAGTTCATCTTGGGCACTGCTGTCCTTCTCATGAGGTTCTCTGGAGCTCACGGGGCGGCAGTAGCTTGCCTGTGATTGGTCGCCTTCCCGAACATACACCGGACCTTCCGCGATGTTTACTCGGTCAAAGTGGGCGGTCCCAGGTCACCCGTGATTGGCCTTCTCCCCGTGTGGGGGGACGAGGATTTCGTTGTAAACATCGGCGCGGCCCATAAAAGGAGCACCAGTCAAAAATTCAGTAGTTGTCCCGTGACTTCTGACTTGTGTGCTCCCTTCCGCCATGTGACCTCGCCTGCTCCGCTGGATCCTCTCTCACTCCCACGCTCCTGTTTGTACATATTTGGCTATGTATGTGTATGTATAGTGCCTTTACCAGTAAACCTTTCTGTATGTTTCCTCGGGTGTTTTTCCGTTGACCTTGACCGTTCTGATTCTTATATCTTTTCATAAGTCGAACCCTGACATTGGCGACCTTGCCAGGATCAGACGGTCTGGAAATCGGCACCATGAGGGACTACGTGAAGGAAGGTGATCTGTTAGGCCTTGAAGGCATGGCTTTTTATCACTACATACAGGAGCAGGAGAGGATCAGACGCGAGCAGCTGGCCCTGTACTACCGGAAACGGGAGATACAGAGGCAGCTGTCGGAAGAACAGCGTCGCAGGAACCGCGAAGAGGACAGGCGTCGGAAGGCAGAGCAAGCGCTATGGAGGAACGTGGGTCCCCGCTTTTGGCCTTGCTCTGGCCCTCCTTACGCGAGGGAGCACGTCGTCCGGGAAACTCAAGTCCCGGGAGTAGAACGCTGGCCAGAGGAGCGACTGACCATGGAGTCGCACCTGGACGCGTTCCGTCTGCCCAAGGACCCGTCGCAGCGGGAATCCTGTCGGCAAGACGGACAGAAGCGTAAGAGACTCCCGGGGAACGGCCGTCGGAAGAAGCAGGCGCGGTCGAGGAAGCCTCAGCCGACAGTGAACACCACGCCAGCGACTGCACGTAAGTCGGAGGAGTTAGCCGCCGTTGCATGTCCGCTTGGAAAACTGGTGGGTGCGGGATGTGCACCCGAACGACCAGTTGGCGTGGGATGCCCGCCCAAGGAGATGGTGAGCATCGGGCTGTCGGAAGGGCTACCTGCCGAAGTCACACCGGATGAGTCGTCGCCTGCCCAGGACGCGCCGGATGAGTCGTCGCCTGCCCAGGACGCGCCGGATGAGTCGTCGCTTGCCCAGGACGCGCCGGATGAGTCGTCGCCTGCCCAGGACGCGCCGGATGAGTCGGCGCCTGCCCAGGACGCGCCGGATGAGTCGTCGCCTGCCCAGGACGCGCCGGATGAGTCGTCGCCTGCCCAGGACGCGCCGGATGAGCCGTCGCCTGCCCAGGACGCACCGGATGAGCCGCCTGCCCAGGACGCGCCGGATGAGTCGTCGCCTGCCCAGGAAGGACTGCCTGCCCAGGACGCGCAGGAGAAACTGCCCGCCGGGGACGCGCAGGAGAAACTGCCTGCCGAGGACGCGCAGGAGAAGCAACTGGTGGGTGATAGACATGCACCCGAACGACCGGTTCGCGTGGGATGCCCGCCCAAGGGGCTGGTGGGCAACGGACTGCCGGAGGAGCTGCCTGCCGAGGATATGCCGGAGGAGCTCCCTGCCGAGGACTTGCCGGAGGAGCTGCCTGCCGAGGATATGCCGGAGGAGCTGCCTGCCGAGGATATGCCGGAGGAGCTGCCTGCCGGGGACATGCCGGAGGAGCTGCCTGCCGAAGACATCCCGGAGGAGCTGCCTGCCGAAGACTTGCCAGAGGAGCTGCCTGCCGAGGACTTGCCGGAGGAGCTGCCTGCCGAGGACATCCCGGAGGAGCTGCCTGCCGAGGACATCCCGGAGGAGCTGCCTGCCGAGGACATGCCGGAGGAGCTGCCTGCCGAGGACTTGCCGGAGGAGCTGCCTGCCGAAGACATCCCGGAGGAGCTGCCTGCCGAGGACACCCCGGAGAAGCTACTGGGAGTAGAGGGACTGGTGGAGGAGCGACGGTGCACCAAGCCCGACAGAAGGCAGGACCGTGATCGCCGGGAGAGTGCGGGTGACGGAAGGGAAGGCCCTGGAGCTACATTCACCAGAGGAAACCGACAGCGGCCCAGGTTAGAAGGAATCAAGAACCTCGGTGCCCAAGATGCTTGGAGATAATATCCACTCCGGATGATTATCTTAAAAAGATGGGGCGAGATGTCAAGTTCATCTTGGGCACTGCTGTCCTTCTCATGAGGTTCTCTGGAGCTCGCGGGGCGGCAGTAGCTTGCCTGTGATTGGTCGCCTTCCCGAACATACACCGGACCTTCCGCGATGTTTACTCGGTCCAAGTGGGCGGTCCCAGGTCACCCGTGATTGGCCTTCTCCCCGTGTGGGGGGACGAGGATTTCGTTGTAAACATCGGCGCGGCCCATAAAAGGAGCACCAGTCAAAAATTCAGTAGTTGTCCCGTGACTTCTGACTTGTGTGCTCCCTTCCGCCATGTGACCTCGCCTGCTCCGCTGGATCCTCTCTCACTCCCACGCTCCTGTTTGTACATATTTGGCTATGTATGTGTATGTATAGTGCCTTTACCAGTAAACCTTTCTGTATGTTTCCTCGGGTGTTTTTCCGTTGACCTTGACCGTTCTGATTCTTATATCTTTTTATAAGTCGAACCCTGACAACATGATAACCGGAGAAGCGTACAGGTCCCACTGTTAATGTCTCCTGGAGCATGACAATGTCAATGCTCCTTGACTGCACTATTGCGTGGAGGATGACATTCCTTGCAGAGAAGCCATTGATGTTCCACTGCAGAATGCTTAGATTGTGTGTCATGATGTTACTAGATGATTGTTATGTCAGAGACATTGTCGTATTCAGATTGACTGGTGTCGGAGTCTGACAACTCCATTGCGAAGTCCTCGTTGTTTGAGGGACCTTCTGCTGTCAGGCTATCCCTAGGTCTACTGGGGGTTGGAGAGCCTTTGGTAGCTCTGACTTTGTGTACCTTGGCTTTTCTCTGTTCAGGCTGTTTCTGTGCGTTTTTCTTTGCTGGCTTTGCCTGGGCAAGGTCAGTGTGTTCTGGCTTTGGCTGCACAGATTCTGCCCAGTTTGGCTCTGCCTGTGAGGGCATGGTCAGCTTCCTTCCCTTCAGGACTGCGACAGTCTTGGTCATTGCTGTCATGGCGACCGTGATTGCCTTCTCGGCCTCTTCACTCGTCCTTCCCAAAGCTGTTGCTACTGCTGTGACTACAGCAGTCAACAGGAGAGTCAGTCCTCCTCATCGAGGAGGAGGATTTTGTGGTGCTGTTTTAAACCTTTATTCCTGTGGTTCTTTCCCCAGACATAGGTGCCTGGGTGGGGGGGGGGGCAGGAACAAAATCTGGTCGCTACTTGGCAACCTCTTGTCGCCTGAGGGCCGCCTCTTTCCTGACAGAGCATGCCAGGCATGATGCCTCTTGGCACATTTGGGACATTTGGCTGTTGTGTCCCTCTTTTCCTCTTTGTATGCCTTGAGGCACACCTCGGTGTTGTGTGCCTTGCTACGGACACCACATTTAGGCTTGGCTGTGCAGCTAGCCTGGTGGTGTCTGTATTTTTAGCACTTGAAACACCCAAGTGGATCAGGCACATACGTTCTGAGGTTGTAGGTGCCCCAGTTACCCAGATCAAGGGTAGAGGTTGGGGCACCTTTGATGGTCACCAGGACTTGCCTGGATGAAGTCTTCCCTTTCGACAGGCTCACTTTCCTCCCATCTTTTAGCTCCTTCATTTTCTGCAGGAAACTAATGGTAGCTTGATCTTTGGGCATGATGATCATGTCCTGATCTCTTGCAACCCGGATCGACAACCGGATTTTGCGTTGGCTCTCCAATGCCCTGACCATTTGGTAGGCATTGTCGAAGACTTCGGGTTTGAATTGGGGGAAACGCCTTGGGAGTCCAGACTCTCGCTCAGAGTCCGTCTCCGGCCTCGGACGCTTCGGACCGCCCTTTCAGCTTTGGGGCTTGCTCGTGCGGGTAGCATCTGATTCGGCTGGTTTAACTTGTGCTCCCAACTCGGTCGGGGAGGTCGTCTGAGAGGAACTCAGAGGCCTCCCTGGCTTGGGTGCTGGCCTGGAGGGGCCAGCACAAGAGTCCATCTGTTGGACAATCTGATGGACAGACATATTTTTTTATGCTTTTTTCTATCTTGTCCATCTTGGCAGCAGGCATGACAGAGTCATCCTGTGGTTGGGGTTTTCTTTTGCCACCTGGAGGCACGTATGGCTTCAGGGTGGCAGCCGTGGTCTGGGCCTTGCACGGGTCGTCAACATTGGCATCTGTCTGTGGTTTTTTTTTAGTTTTATTTTCCATGTATTTAGACAGTGCTTCATCCACTCACGCCCCCCACCCACCACGGAGTTCAACAAGGAGAAGCTGAGTGTTAGAGTCAGTGTCTAACAGCTACAGGGGTGATGAGTGGATATACGCAGCCAATTAGCCATTGCATCGGCATTCACGGACCAGTGTGAGTACCAACGGCAGCATGACTGCTTGACCCTAGCCTCCCGAAGGACACTAGCCGATTGACCTGACCGGGCCTGGATCAGGCCGCCTGTCTTGCTGGAATAGAGGACCAAAGAGGCGTGTTGCTAGCTGCAGGGCGTACTCATTCACGGCATCGCTCAACCTCCAGGACTCCTGTCTCCACAGCACACAAAGGTGCCATGCACAGCAAACGCGTGGGTAGGGGAGAGACCAGAGGGAATGTCCTTCCATCTACAGGACATCATTGTTTGGAACCCTTTTGCTCATCTCTCTGAAACAGCCATCCAAAGGTTGCTTCACCTCAGTGAGGGAAAGAAGCTCTTGCACTTTTTCCAGGCGGTTCCTTTCATCCCTCTGAGACAACCACCCAAAGGTTGTTTCGCCTCAGTGAGGGAGTGGAGGTCCTATACCTTTTCAAAGTGAATCCCTTTTCCTCTAAAACAGCCACCTCAATGTGGGAGGAGAGGACCTGTACCTTTTCAAAATGAATCCCTCTACTCTCTGAATCAGGGTGCAGTACATCTCTTTAATCAAAAAGCCTCGAGACCGAGAGGTCATAGTAGCTCTCTTGGCATTATCTGGGTTGGCGGCACCCACTGCACCCCGTCGAGCGCCTTTGCCGGTACGTTCCTCCCTTCGCTCTGAATCAGCCGCGTAAAGGCCAATTCACCACAGGGAGTGTCCTTCCAGGTCTGCTGCTCGATGTCCACTGGAGGCAGAGTTTGATGAACTAAAGTGGGGGGAGGAGGGGGAGGAATCCTCAGTCCAAGGATAGGAAGGGAAGCTAAGGTAGCTAGCTACCTAGAAATTGAAAGAAGAATAAGTATAATGTAGCATTTTTTTTCTTTGGTATAGCCGGATAGAAGATGTGGTTTATTTTCTTTTCTTTTTCTTTGACTGGAGCCAAGTTGGATAGGCAGGAGACACTTTTTTTTCGCCTGCTAGGGATTATCATAGTAGGTGTGGACCCCTTATGATAGCCTATTGCAGGTGAGTCCCTCGCCTGCCTCCCTACCAGCTCCTAGGAGCTGAGAGCGAGGTTCAGCGGGTCACTCTTTTGTTTATTTAAACGAGAAGAATGTAGAACTGGAGAACAAAAACAACACGAGAACAAAGAAACACAAGGTTAACACACGGTAATAAAGGAACATGAAAATAAACGAGTGAGGATGATGGTGAAACAAGAACACGGGAACATCAAAAATAAATGAGGGAGGATGATGGTGAAAATAACAAAGGAACATAAAATTAAAACGAGGAAGGATGATGGTCAAACAAGAATAAAGGAACAAAGGAACATGAAAGTAAACGGGGAAAGATGATAGTGACACAAGAACACGGGAACATAAAGCTGTAATACGGTAACAAAGGAACATGAAAATTAAATGAAGAAAGATGATGGTAGAACAAGAGCAATGGAACATGATATTTAAGTGAGGAAAGATGATGGTGAAACAAGAACAAAATAACATAAAGATAAACACGAGAACAATTTTTTTCCGTCTACCAGGATTATCATAGCAGGTATGAACCCGCTATGATAGCCTGTTGCAGGTGAGACCCTCACCTGCCTGCCTTTCTTCCAGCTCCTAGGAGCTGAGAGTGAGGTTCAGTGGGTCAATCTTTTGTTTATTTAAACGAGAGGATGAACGAGAACAGGGTGTGGCCGTGTGTGATAAATCTGTTTAGGGCGGGAGACATCATTTGCTCTGTGAGCACACGTGATGGGCTGTGCTCACCGGGCAGAGGCCCCTCCCCACCCAGCAGATTGTCAGTGTTGTTAATCTTGGCCTAATAACATATTTGGAAGGACAACAAAAACATTAAAAGCATTAGAAACATTAAACATAAAACACAGATATAGGGTGAGTGTCAGCGCATAAATTCGTTAAAGGTAATGTTGTGAATGTAGTGATGTATGATGTATGATAACATGATGTAGTCATATGTGGTGGTGATATGAGTGTGTGGGCATGTTGTTACCTTTTGCGCATAAGCGGCGGAAGGTAGGAAATCATCCTCCGAACCGAGCACAAACACAAACACAGGCGTTGTGCGTGGTGTGAGCGATCCGAAGGCTTTTTCCTTGCTATGTGATTTGATGCGCTGGTTCATGTTAAAGGTAAAATCGAAACGAAGCGAATTATATACAATCAAAAAATATAAGAAATACATATTTACAAACGAGTGTGTGTGGCCAGCGCATAAACTCATTAAAAGTGGTGGTGATGTTGTGAATGTGGAGATGTATGGTGTATGATAACATGATGTAGTGATATGATGTGGTGATGATATCGTGAGTGTGTGGGCATGTTGTTACCTTCTGCGCATGAGCGGTGGAAGGTGGCTGGAGTGGTGGTATGGGCTTGGCATTATGGTAACTTTTCGCGTGGAAATCATCCTTCGGATCGAGCACAAACACAAACACAAACAAGAGCACAAACACAAACATAAACAAAAACACAAACACAAACGTTGTGCGTGGATGTGAGCGGTCCGAAGGCTTTTTCCACGCTAGGCGGTTTGATGCGCTGGTTCAGTTGTTAAACAGAAAATATGCAACCAAATATATAAAAAAAATATACATATATACAGAAATGAGAGCTTCCTGTAGGGGTGGGAAACATCCTTCGACCTGCACGCACGTATGCGTGCAGATCGGAGGCCTTTCCCCCCAACAAAACATTCAGCTCGCATAGAGGGGTTCTGGGAGATCTTGGGGTGTTCTGGGCCACCATGGGTGATTTGTTTGTGTGTTTGTCTATGATATCGTCGTAGTTTGCATTGTCTATGTGTTGTATGCGGTCCCATGTCCGTTTGTTTTGTGTGTGTATGCGTAAATTCAGTGGCTCTATGTTGTACATTTGGTGTAGTGGTTGTGCGGTAATTCTGTATCGTATTCTGTCTTGTATAGTGTTGTTGTTTATCCAGTATAGTGCTCTGTTCTGTATGGATTGCATCTTGAGTTTTTGTGCTTTTCAGATTGCAATCAGTGGAATGGGTGTGTATTCGAGTATAGGTCTTGCAATAGTTTTGTAGAGTTTGAGTTTGGTGTGTGTTGTGCAGTATGAAAAGCGTTTGAGTTTCTTGAGAGCTGTGTTTGCTTGGTTTATTCGGTGTTGTGCGTGTGTGTGAATACCATTTCTGCTGAAGTGTAAGCCTAGCATGTTTCCTGTGGTTGCGTATGGTATGTCTGTGTTGTTTATTGTGAGTGGAGGTGGGTTGCGTCTGGCCACTGGTATGACTGTGAATTTGTTTGTGTTGGTCTGTATTTTCCATTTGTTTTCGTATGTGTTGATCGTGTTTATGGATATTTGTGTGGCTGCTTTCATGATGTTTTTGGATGGATGTGATATGATTTGTGTGATGTCTGCGTATGCGGTGTAGTTGCTGTAGGGTGCTAGGGGTGGTAGGCTGACAGTGTAGTGGAAGTAGAGTGTTAGAGAGAGGACGCTGCCCTGTGGAACTCCACTTCTGAGGTGTATGGGAGGGCCTAGGTGAGAAGCAAGGAGAATGGAGGCTGTTCTGTTGTCCAGGAAGTTGCATAAGAGGCGTGTGAAGTGTGGAGGCAGTTGTAGCTGTGTTATTTTGTATTTGAGGCCGTCATGCCAGACCTTATCAAAGGCCTTGGTGATGTCTCGAAGTATAATGATGGTTTGGTGCTTGTTTGCGAGACTGAGAGCGATCTCCTCGTAAGCAAAAGCGATTGCGCTCCCAGTTCCTCTGTGAGGGCGAAAGCTGTGTTGCCTAGGGTTGTGTATGTTGTTGTACTCAAGGTGTGTTTTAAGTCTGTGTGTGATAATCCTCTCAAGCAGCTACCCAGGAACTTCCAGCAGTGATATGGGCCGGAAGCTGGTCACCTCGTGAGGTGGCTTTCCTGGCTTGGGAATAAGAATGAGTGATGCTGTTTGAACTTGGTGGGAAAGTGTCCTGTTGCCTGGGCAGCGTTAAAAATGTGTCGAAGTCTGGAGAGCATGATGGGTGGAAGGTGTTGTATGATAAGTTTATTGATGTTGCTGGTTCCTGGTGTTGCGTTTAGTGATCGTGTGTGTGCATGTCTCATTTCTTCTGGTGTGATGGGGTGTGATAGAAGGTTGTCTGGTGTGAGTGTGTTGAGAATGATATTGTTTGTGATGGGAGAGTTTTTTTGCAGTTGTTGTTGAGATTGTGTTACCTCGGCTTCTGTGTCTGGGTCAAATGTTGCGTATTCAGCAGGGGAGATTTGGAAGTTCTGTTGCCAGAACTCCCTGTGGATAGTTTCCATCCCCTCTGCTGTGTCTATCTTTTGTCTGTTGGTGTTATATACGTATGTGATTGTCTGTTTGTTCGATCCTATGAGTCTCCTGTGTTTCATTCAGAAGACCTTAGGATCTTTTATGTAGTTGCATAGTTTTCTTGTGAGTGTTTCCCATTGTTGGTTGCTCATGTGTTTTGTTTCATAAGTGAGTTGTATTTGAATTTCTCTGTGTCGTGTGCGTAGTTCTGTGTTCCATCCCTGTGTTTCATCAAGTTCCTGAAGGTGTCTGTATTGTATTTTTAGTGTTTTTAGACAATGTGTTTCTCTGTAGTGTACAAGTGTTTTGAATGTTGTTTTAGGAATGTTTGCCTCTCGGGCAGTCTGTATGTTTGCGTACCACTGGTTAAGGTGGTGGACTATGGTGTGAGTGGGTTGCCCCTCGAGATTTAGAGTGTGTGTGTTCTAGTCCTTGTTTAAACCCTTCCCAGTTTGCATGTTTAAGGTTCTCTCGGGGTGGTGTAGGTATCATGATTGGGTTGGTGGAGAGTGTGAGTATCACGGGGAGGTGATCACTGGATGTGACATCGTCTGTGATTATGTGGTAGTTAGGTTTGCTTGTGTGTTGGCGAGAACTATGTCTGGTGTGGTGGAGCTGTTGGGACGTATGAATATTGGTGCGTCTGGGCCGAGGTGGGTGAGTCTGCCGTCGGAGATGAGTGAGGCGAGGCCTCTTCCGACGGCATTTGTGTCTCTGTAACCGAAAAGTCTGTGGTGTGCGTTGAAATCTCCCATTATGTATGTTGGCTTTTGGTGTCGCAGGAGTTGAAAGAGGTCAGGTTGGTTTATGTAAGGTCTGCGTGGGGGGATGCATGTGGTGGCGATGATGATGGGTCCATGAGGGGTGTCTATTTCGATGGCCATGAGTTCAGAGGTGAAAGTGTCTAGTATTTTATGTTTGATGTGCTGTTTGACAGCAATGGCTATATCGTCTTTTGTTTTGTTGGATGTGTATGTGTTGTAGTTGAATATTTTTACTGTTTGTGGGTGTTTGAGTGAGTGTGAGTTTATAAGTATGATATCAAGTTCGTGTTGCAGAGTTCTTTTCTTCGTATGTCCATGTATGTACATTGTGTTGAATGATCGTGAGTTGTGAGTGTAATGTGTTTTGTGTTGTAGCCATAGTGTTACTTGGTTGTGTCGTACTAGCCCTTCTGTAGGTGTTCGAAGTTTGGTTGTTTGAGTTTTTCAATTATGTCTGGCTGGATGAAGATGTTTCCTGCATGTAGGTGTTGTGTGATTTTTGTTTGAATGCGGTTTTGGTATGTGGTGTTTATGTATATCCATTTGATTGTACCGCATTGTATTTCGTGTGCTAGTTGTTGTCTGTTTAGGTGTTTGTAGCGTGAGGACTCCACGGCGAAGAGGCGGATGCCATATGTTTTTGGATTGAGGTCGTAACCGTCCTTATGGCGAAGGGCCTGATCATCGACCTCTGAGTCTGTAAGACCGTCTGTGTGTTTGCGGTGTACATGTGTTGTTTTGGGTTTGACTGATTGTGTTCGATGTGGTTTTGGGTGTGCGTGGTCGTGCAGGTAGTTGTGTGAGTGTGGGGGTTGGTGTTGGTGTTGGTTTCCTTTGTGGTGCGGTGAAGAGTTCAGTTTCTGGCTTGTCCTGTGGGCCGAGATCCGCTTGCGGGTGGCGTGGTGAGATTGTGGTTTATGATAGTATGATTTTTGTTGTGATGTTTACTGTATTTGGTGGGAGAACTTTGAAGATCCCCAGGATCCATTCCCAGGTCATCAGATCTGTGCAAACATTGTCA
>NC_051420.1:31882677-31885177 GCF_015228065.2 Penaeus monodon | reverse complement strand
AGAACTGTTTGATATATCAGAGGTAGCTGCATTAGCCTGTATACAATAGATGATAAAAGTGTTGTGTTTAGTTTCCATCAAATTCATCAAATGGTCGAATTTAACAGAAACCACAGAGATAGCAAAATAATATCAGCAATTAGATGGTATACCAGGGGTTATTGGTGCCATTGTTGGATGCCCCTGAAAGTGGCCTGGCAGACAATCTAGATAGAAAAATGAGGCACAGTGTCAATTTAATGACAATGTGTACAGCTCACACGAAATTCACATATGAACAAGCAGGGTTTCCAGGGTCAGTTCATGACAGTCGAGTGTTTAGATTCACGTCAATTTTTAGTGGGATGGTCACTGATACAAGGTCATGGTTTCCATTTGATAATTACCATATTGTTGGATATACAGAGTTGTTATAGCCCCAGCCTCAGATGGTTGTGTGTGGCCAGTTTCAGCTGATGTTGTGGGCCTAGAGTTTGACAGAGGCGGTGGTGTTGTGACCTGTGACACAGCTTCTGATGCTGAACTGTCTGCTTCTCTGACCTATGGATGGAGATTACAAAATAAGATGGTTTTACTACAATCTTTGGCTGCTTTCCTAACCAGCAGATAAGTTGGGACTGTATTACAAAATATGGAATAAGAAAAAGGTATGAATGAGAATGAGTATTTTCATAAAACAAGAGATGCATTTGACCAGATACAGCTATATCTTTATTCAAAATTTCTTGCAAACATATTGCTGAAACGGTCAAATGCTTTTATTTCACTGTGAAGATATTCATTCTCAACTATAAGACCACCTCATTAGATATATAAGGCAGAGCATACCGTTGTAATCCCAGGCTCCTCTGGAACAGCTGCTTCACTAGGAATTCGTGCTTCCTGAAGAAAATGAGGGCGCACACTGAATCATTCGAGTAAAAAGGAAGCTAACAGTTCATAATCCAGCGATTCCTTAATTCTGGAGCGGCCAAGGCATGCCTTTTAAGCGCTACTCCATGGTTTACGCATCAGAACCGTAGCACAGATGTTTCTTGCATTCACTTCTCTCCTTATAATCCCATTTTTTGTCACCATCTGCGCTGCTGAGGTTGCTAGATTTTGCCCATTGTTTTCCTTTTGGTCTATTCCTCTTTCTTCAATTCCATAATGGAGTCTTAGATTCTGTGCCCAGCTAGATGAATAAAGGTCCCTTCCCCTGTTATCATTAATAGCACCCACTTCATTCACATGAATCACTGAATTTCCTTGCCAAAAAAGGTTCTTATTGATTATTGCCAGTGATTTGGGGTTATTAAACATTTTGTCATAACCCAAACCATCCATATCTGTGCATCTAAGACCTGCTCTGTATACAGCACTAAAAATAAAGCATATCATTTCAATAGTTGTTTCGAAAATATGAACCAAAGAAAGTATTTTTCTTGGACACAAACACACACACACACACACACACACACACACACACACACACACACACACATACACACACACACACACACACACACACACGCACACACACACACACACACACAAACGCGCGCGCGCGTACGCACGCACGCACGTATGTATATATTATATTATATCATATAATGTACGTACAGTTAGGCTGATATATAAAGAACTAATCAACTTTGGATATTTTTTCTATTCTTCTTCTTCTAAGTGCCTTGTCCTTTCAGGGCGTTGGCGATCATGGTTTTCCATCCCGTTCTCTCTGTTGACAACTTCAGCAGTTCTAAGTCACTTCTGCCCATATTGAGATCTTTGTTCAAGCTGGTGATGAACTTCTGCTTTTGTCTACCCCTGCTTCTCTTTCCTTCTATCTTTCCTGTTAAAACTAAGTTTTCCAATCCTTTACATCTCATTACGTGTCCTAAAAATTGCATCTGTCTTTTCCTGATAACTTTCATCAAGGTTCTTTTAACTCCTGCTCTTCTTAAAACTTTTTCATTAGTAACTATTTCTGTCTATGAAATCCTGAGCATTCTTCTGAGGAACCACATTTCTACTGATTTTAATCTTTCTTTCATATTTTCATTGACTGTCCAAGCATCACACCCATAAAGCAAAACTGACCACACGTAACATTCTAACACTTCTAACTTTGGTTTTTACCTTCAACTGTCTGTTCTTAAAGACAGAACTCATCTTGTTGAAGACTTCCTTTGCCATACCAATTCTTTTCTTTATTTCAATTACACTTCTTCCATCTGATGTTATCAAACTACCCAGGTATGTGAATTTCTCAACATTCTTTATTTCTTCACCTTTGATATTCAAAGAGCATTTTGGTGTTATATTCTTCCTTGATATCACCATACATTCCGTCTTCTTGATGTTTATCTGAAGACCTTTCTTCTCACTTTCTGTTACAACATTTTTCAATATATTTTGAAGATCTGTTTCCGTTTCTGCTATTAGTACAGTGTCATCTGCATATCTCAAGTTGTTAATATTGATCACTCCAACTTTCACACCTGGCATTTTCTTAATCTCC
>NC_051420.1:31870177-31875177 GCF_015228065.2 Penaeus monodon | reverse complement strand
GCTTTGATCCGTAGGGAAGGGGAAGGGCTTTTTTTGCGTGTATACGGGGAATTTTGGAGTATTTTTTTTTTCACTGTAACACGTCCCATAATTCAAACTGAGTAATTTTGAAGGCTGTTAGATTTATTTCTCTTTTTTATTTCTCTGATGAGGTCTCCTCCTCGGAAATTCTTGTGCGAAAAAGTTTTTTTTTTTAAAAGGCTCTGCAGACTTCGCTAGGTTTAACCAGGACTCTGATTCTTCTCACTTTTCTTGCTCATCTTTTCCTTCACCATCTTCTTCTGAATTTGTCCCCTCCCTTTTCTCGAACACAAAAAGAAACATTTTCTCTCTAACTCCCCCCCCCTCCCCTTTCCTCACCTTTGTTACGGCTGCAGCAAGCATGGGGCCCGGCTGGTTCCCACGAGTACAATGTAGGGCAAAATTCCCCTTGGCTCAAAATCTTTGTTGACCCCTTCTTTGCGGGGGTGGGAAAAGACAGTAATCCATTTTGGGGGTTTGACGGGGGCCCCATTTTTTTAAATTGCTCGGGCAGCCCGAAAGCGATAACCACAAAATTCCGAGGGGCGAAACGTAGATTTTTTAATCTTTTCCAGAAGATCAGAAATCTATGAATGTTTTTAAAAGTATTTTTACTTCAACTATTCAAGGCAGACGGGAAACCATCTATACTCGAATTTTAGAGCATGGAAATCACCTCTAGCTCGTAGAAATTTTTAGAATCAAAACGGACTCCTTTTCCAAAATGATCTTTCATTTTACCCAATAAATTTAGTAAACTTATGCAGGGGGCGCAGTAATCCCCGGGTCAGAGCGTCGGTTTGTCTGAAAACAAGTGTTACTTAGAGTAAATCGCACGCAGCGGGTTTTTGAAAATTTTGTTAAGTTTCTAGCGTCTCTATCACCCGCTGTGGCAAAAAGGGTTTGGGGAAAATTGACATGCTTCATCGATAAGCTTCCCCGAATCCCCGGAAGAGATGTAGATAAGGGGGAAATGGGGAGGTGGTTTCAAAAGTAGTTGGGAAAAGGGAAAACAAGGGTAATAGTTTTCCAAAATTTAAAAATTCGGGGGAAAGATCCTGCGGAAACCCCCACGGGCGAAGGCAAAAATAGACTGCCTTGCCATTTTCCGCGTACCTGGTAGAGCAAAACCCCCCCCACCCCCACCCTCACTTGCGTATCCGGGCCTCCCTCTGGAGCGCAGTAACTTTTCGCCCTTCTCCCTCTGACCCATAAAAAAACCCCAACCCATGTGGGTAACGGGCGCCGAAAACCCGGGCATGTCTAGTGCTTTAGGATGCAATGTCTAAGTGCCTGCTAAGCATTCTTCTGTACTGTGACAAACAGGGGCACGCGTTTAATACAGCGGGTTCCCCGGGTAGGGGGCGCACCCTTAAATTTCTGGAGAATGAAAAAGGGCGGTGCTTTTGTAATCGGGGGGTTCTTTTTTTTAAAGGAAACTGGGAGGGGTTCGAATAGGAGGGAAGTGCATTGGGCTCCGGTTAATTCCCTCGTCTTTCGGTCTGTGTCATTAGTGCCGTACACCGAACCCCGGAAAGGGGGCCCCCTCTCTTTCCTCTAGCTTTAAGGGGAAAGGCGCATTTCTTCATTTATAAAGGGAAATTGCATCAGTTCGCGAGTGAACGGGGGGGACGCAAAAAACCAAGGTTTTGTTAAGATGGATGGATTAAGCTAGGTGTAGCGAGCTAATATGTAACATTGAGGGTTTTGGGGAAAATCTTTTCCCCATCAGTTCTCGTAGGAAGGGTTACCCCATGATCGGGGAAATTTACACAGAAACTTTGATGAACATAAAAAAACAATTTCCTTTTTCTTTTTTAAGGCGCCTTAAAAGATGTTTCTGGAGAATTTAGATTTTCTTTTTAACGGTTTACCTTGATCACTTAATAATTTTATATATATATATATATATATATTATATATTATATATTAATAATTATATATTTTATAATATATATATATTTACAAAAAACATCGCAACCCCAAAACTCTAACCGCGCGCGTTTACAGTGGTGTTTTATATCGTCCCATCATCTGTCGACGATAGCATTTTTGCTCTATTACTCCTGAAAAAAAGAATGTCAGGGCAAGCTGTTCCATCCTCCATGCAGCTAAGGATCCAAAAAAGGGAACGGCAAAGGGCCGATACGGTTTTTCACCCGCGCCCGGGTTTCATGAATTTCAAACGAGGTCGCAAGCGACAACGAACTGCCTTCGGGGGCTCCGGTCCGGATTTTTCCTCAGGGTTACTCCGAAGCCCTTTAATTTTATAGATCCACAGGGGTGGGTTTTTCGTCAGCACAGACGATTTTATATATGTATATAGATTGATAGCTAGATAGCTAGCTATGTATGTGTTATATATATATATATATATATTATATATATATATATATATAATATATATTATATATATATATATATACACATACATAGCTAGCTATCTAGCTATCAATCTATATACATATATAAAATCGTACATGTGCTGACGACAACCCACTGCCTTGTGGTATCTATAAAATTAAAGGGCTTCGAGAGTAACCCTGAGGAAAAATCCGGAGCCGGAGTCCCGAAGGCAGTTCGTTGTCGCTTGCGACCTCGTTCTGGCAATTCATGCAACGGCGCTGGTGATAAACCGTATCGGTCCTTGCCGTTCCTTTTGGATCCATTAGCTGCATGGAGAGATGGAACAGCTTGCTCCTGACATTCTTTCGTTCAGGAGTAAATAGAGACAATAATGCTATCGTCGACATGACTGATGGTGACCGATATAAATACACACACTGTAAACGCGCGCGTGTGTATGAGTGTGTGTGTGCGAGTGTCTTTTGTAAATATATATATATATATATATATATATATATATATATATATATATATATATATATATATAATATATATATATATATATAAATTATTAGAGATGATCAAGGTAAACCGTTAAAAGAGGCAAATCTAAATTCTCCAGATAACATCCTTTCAAGGCTAGCCTTAAAGAAGAAAAAGGCAATTGTTTCTTTTATTGTTCATCGAAGATTTCTGTCGTAGAATTCCATGATCATAGGTAACCCTTCACTACGACGAACTGATGAGGAAAAATGATATTCCCAAACCTCAATGTTACATATGTAGCTCCAGCTACACCTAGCTTAGATCCAGTCACATCTCTAACAAAACCTTGGCTGGCGATACACCCGTTCACTCGCGAGACTGATGCAACTTCCTTTATCAATGAAAGAATATGCGACCTTCCCATTAAGCTTAGCAGGTAAGAGAGAGGGCCCCATTCCTGGGTTCGGTGTACGAGCACTAATGACACGAGACCGAGAAGACGACGGAATTACACCGGAGACCAATGCACTTCCTCTCCTAGTTCGAACCCTACCATGTCTTCCTTTAAAAAATGAACCACCCGATTACTATAAGCACCGTCCCTGTTCATTCTCACGATGAATTTAAGGGTGATCGCCACCTGATCCGGGAACCACGCGTGCTCATTAAACGCGTGACCCTGCTTGTCACAGTACAGACAGAACTGCTTAGCAGAGCACTTAGACGGATGATGCATCCTCAAGCATCTACGACACTGCCCAGGTTTCGGCGCCCAGTTAGCCACATGTGGTTGTGGGTTTTTATGGGTAGCTACTGAGGGAGAAGGTGCGACAAGGTACTGCGCTCCAGAGGGAGGCACCGGATACGCAAGTGAGGGTAGGGTAGGGGGGGATTGCTCTACACAGTGGTACGCAGGCAATGGCAAGGCACGTCTATTTCTTGCCTTCGTCCGCACTGGCGGTTCACGCCATGGATCATTCCGCCCCGAACTTTTATATTTGGAACTATTACCCTTGTTTTTCCCTGTTCTAACTACATTTGCAACCACCTGCACATTTCCACCCTTATCTGACATCTCATTCGCGAGGACTTCAGGAAGCTTATCGAGTGAAGCACTGTCGACTTTATCCCAAACTCGTTTGCGCACAGCTGGTGATAGAAGACGCTAGCCACACTTTAACAAAATGTTCAAGAACCGCTGCGTGCGATGTACTCTAAGTAACACATTGCTTCAGACAAACCGACGCGTCTGATCCCGGGATATACTGCGCCCACTGCATAAGCTTTATGCTAAATTTATTTAGGTAAAATGAAAGATCATCTTTGGAAAAGGAAGTCCGTTTTGATTCTAATAATTCTACGAGTCGTAGATGGTGATTCTCCATTGACTCTAATAATTCTACGAGTCATAGATGGTCATTCTCCGTCTGCCTTGAATATGTTGAAGTAAAAATACTCTTTAACATTCCATACGACTTCTGATCTTCTGGCAAATGATTAAAAGAATCTAGCGCTTCAGCCACTCTCGGAATTTTGTGGTTGAGTCGCATTCGGGCTGCCACGAGGCACGATGTAGCAAAATGCTCGGACTCCCGTCTAACCCCTGAATGGATTACTGTCTCTTCCACATCCGCAAAGAATTGGTCAACAAAGATGTTTGAGCCCAAGAATTTTGACACTACATTGTACATCGTGGGAACCATGCCGGGACCCATGCTTGCTGCAGCCGTAACAAAGGTGAGGTCAGAGGAGGGGGGTGGAGTTAGAGAGAGAATGGTTTCTATTTGTGTTGCGAGAGAAGGAGGGAGACTAATTCAGAAGAAGATGGTGAAGGAGAAGATGAGCAAGAAGAAGTGAGAAGAATCAGAGTCCTTAGGTTAGAAACCTAGCGAAGTCTGCAGAGCCATTAAAACAATAAACTTTTTCGCACAAGTAATTTCCGATGGAGGAGACCTCATCAGAGAAAGTAGAAAAAGAGAAATGAATCTAACAGCACTTCAAAATTACTCAGTTTGAATTATCGTGACTGTGTTATCAGATGAAAAGGAAAAATACTCTCAGTAATTCCCCGTATACACGCAAAACAAGCCCTTCCCTATTCCCTACGGATCTAAGCACTTGTACATTTAAGAAAAGGATTGTCTCGT
>NC_051420.1:31855575-31867577 GCF_015228065.2 Penaeus monodon | reverse complement strand
GTGACACCAGGCCAAAAGTGACCCACACGTCGAAAATCGTGTTGTCGCTGTCCTCTGCCGGGGACTGAGGAACCTTTTCCAGATCAATGGGGAGAAGACCTTACCTTTCACCAATGTCTTCAAGCTGACGAAGGTTAGGAATAAGAAAAGGTGACGGAAGGGCCCACCTTGTTTAGGCGCCGAAAATTGCAAACGGGGACAAAACCATGCTGACGCTTGGGCACCAGCAGCAGGGCGCTGACCACGGGCTAGTCGAAGGTTGAATCAGCTCTTGTTGCAGCATACCGTGCACTTCCTCTTCTAGAATCTGACGCCTGCTGTGTGGAATCTTGTATGCCGGAATATACACAGGCTTAGCTCCAGGTTCTAGAGTAATAGAGTGCTCTACCATGTACGCTCTGCCTAACGGAAAACGGTCCCCTGGTCGGTAAATGTGGGGGTATTGATTTAACACTTCCTAGTTTCCTTACCTCGCTAAATGCGAATGGCCCCTGCATAGCCTTTGCTAATGCTGTAGTGAACGGGTTAGCTGAATCAGGGGACATGGAAGAAACAGCGCCAGAGAAAGCTGACGCAGGCAATTCAAACTCAGCTATCAGGAGATCTGTGACCACACAATCACCACTATCAATAGACAAAGGGGCAGGTGTTAAGTTCATCACATGGACTTGCGCACTCCCCTCCCGCAAGGTATACAGAGAGGGAAGAACACATGTCCCCTTTACTCGACAATTCTCAGGGAGGACCAAGCATGTGCCATATTTACCAACCGAGGCCGTTACATTAACCAGAACGTCATGGAAAGGCAGAATTACTACAGACTCCCGCGCCACTATGTGCGCCAAACCATCATTGTCAACCCACATGCGATGCTTTGATGAGCGAGATGATGTGTGAGATGTAGTCGCGCGATGTGTGCGTCAGGTATCTGCAGCATGCTGGGAGGAAACAATTCCATGATGAATAGAATGAGACCTAGATGGACTCGTAGAAGTCATGGAAAGTGAGAACGTGAGGGAGGTAGAATAGGTTGTGGAGGAGAGATAGGGGGAGGAGGTAGTTGCAGGGAAGAGACAGGGGAGGTAGGGGGAGGAGGAGTAGGGGAGGAGAGCGATGTGTCCGTGCATGTGGTCGTGTATGATGAGTGACACAATCGAGACATGTCGCTGTTGTGTAGATGGGGAAACCCAAAGCATGCTATTTTGAATAGGGTCCGGTGTTTCCAGAACTCGCTAAATTAGCTTATAAACCTGACCTTGAATTTCCCCTCCTCATTCTGCTGCGGTTGCAGAACCATACCAGAACGATATAGAAAATCATGGCCAAAGGAGCAAATGGCTGGGGAAACTATGGTAACCCTTCACTACGACGAACTGATGAGGAGAAATGGAATTCCCAAATCTCAATGTTACATATGTAGCTCCAGCTACACCTAGCTTAGATCCAGTCACATCTCTAACAAAACTTTGGCTGGCAATACACCCGTTCACTCGCGAGACTGATGCAACTTCCTTTATCAATGAAAGAATATGCGACCTTCCCATTAAGCTTAGCAGGTAAGAGAGAGGGCCCCATTCCTGGGTACGGTGTACGAGCACTAATGACACGAGACCGAGAAGACGATGGAATTACACTGGAGACCAATGCACTTCCTCTCCTAGTTCGAACCCTACCATGTCTTCCTTTAAAAAATGAACCACCCGATTATTTATAAGCACCGTCCCTGTCATTCTCACGATAAAATTTTAAGGGTGATCGCCACCTGATCCGGGAACCACGCGCGCTCATTAAACGCATGACCCTGCTTGTCACAGTACAGACAGAACTGCTTAGCAGAGCACTTAGACGGACGATGCATCCTCAAGCATCTACGACACTGCCCAGGTTTCGGCGCCCAGTTAGCCACATGTGGTTGTGGGTTTTTATGGGTAGCTACTGAGGGAGAAGGTGCGACAAGGTACTGCGCTCCAGAGGGAGGCACCGGATACGCAAGTGAGGGTAGGGTAGGGGGGGATTGCTCTACACAGTGGTACGCAGGCAATGGCAAGGCACGTCTATTTCTTGCCTTCGTCCGCACTGGTGGTTCACGCCACGGATCATTCCGCCCCAAAATTTTATATTTGGAACTATTACCCTTGTTTTTCCCTGTTCTAACTACATTTGCAACCACCTGCACATTTCCACCCTTATCTGACATCTCATTCGCGAGGACTTCAGGAAGCTTATCGAATGAAGCACTGTCGACTTTATCCCAAACTCGTTTGCGCACAGCTGGTGATAGAAGACGCTAGCCACACTTTAACAAAATGTTCAAGAACCGCTGCGTGCGATGTACTCTAAGTAACACATTGCTTCAGACAAACCGACGCGTCTGATCCCGGGATATACTGCGCCCACTGCATAAGCTTTATGCTAAATTTATTTAGGTAAAATGAAAGATCATCTTTGGAAAAGGAAGTCCGTTTTGATTCTAATAATTCTACGAGTCGTAGATGGTGATTCTCCATTGACTCTAATAATTCTACGAAATCCATAGATGGTCATTCTCCGTCTGCCTTGAATATGTTGAAGTAAAAATACTCTTTAACATTCCATACGACTTCTGATCTTCTGGCAAATGATTAAAAGAATCTAGCGCTTCAGCCACTCTCGGAATTTTGTGGTTGAGTCGCATTCGGGCTGCCACGAGGCACGATGTAGCAAAATGCCCGAACTCCCGTCTAACCCCTGAATGGATTACTGTCTCTTCCACATCCGCAAAGAATTGGTCAACAAAGATGTTTGAGCCCAAGAATTTTGACACTACATTGTACATCGTGGGAACCATGCCGGGACCCATGCTTGCTGCAGCCGTAACAAAGGTGAGGTCAGAGGAGGGGGGTGGAGTTAGAGAGAGAATGGTTTCTATTTGTGTTGCGAGAGAAGGAGGGAGACTAATTCAGAAGAAGATGGTGAAGGAGAAGATGAGCAAGAAGAAGTGAGAAGAATCAGAGTCCTTAGGGTTTGAAACCTAGCGAAGTCTGCAGAGCCATTAAACATAAAAATTTTTCGCACAAGTAATTTCCGATGGAGGAGACCTCATCAGAGAAAGTAGAAAAAGAGAAATGAATCTAACAGCACTTCAAAATTACTCAGTTTGAATTATCGTGACTGTGTTATCAGATGAAAAGGAAAAATACTCTCAGTAATTCCCCGTATACACGCAAAACAAGCCCTTCCCTATTCCCTACGGATCTAAGCACTTGTACATTTAAGAAAAGGATTGTCTCGTAGCACACAAATGGGGGACACGGAAAAAGGAAAATGACCTTGTCTACTCACGTGGTCCTGTAGGTGTCAAGTTCATCTTGGGCACTGCTGTCCTTCTCATGAGGTTCACTGGAGCTCGCGGGGGGCAGTAGCGGTGGTCGCCTCACCGCATGGGGAGATCTCTTCCCGAACATACACTGGACCTTCCGCGATGTATAGTCGGTCAAAGTGGGCGGTCCCAGGTCATCCGTGATTGGCCGTCTCCCCGTGTGGGGGGACAAGGATTTCGTCGTAAGCATCGTCGGGTCAAATAAAAGGAGCACCAGTCAAAAATTCCGGTGACTTCTGACTTGTGTGCTCCCTTCCGCCATGTGACCTCGCCTGCTCTGCTGGATCCTCTCTGCACTCCCACGCTCCTGATTGTACATGTTTTGCTATGTATGTGTATGTATAGTGTATTTTAGTGCCTTTAGCAGTAAACCTTTTTGTATGTTTCCTCTGGTGTTTTTCCGTTGACCTTGACCGGAAGAACAGATACGTAGTTTTAAATTAATCTTGTCACGGTAGTCGTGGCGGAGGCGGCGTCAGCTCCCACGAGCTAAGGGGGAAGGTGCTCGCGGTTCAAGGAACGGATTCGGACAGACTCCTTCGGGTATTTCTGGGTCGCTTCCACCTTAGGGCGTGGGGACACAGCTGTTACCCTCGGCTAGCGTTTCTTGTTATCGCCGAAGGTGAGGTCATGACCCAGGTGGTCAACAGCCACCCGGCCGGTCTCTTGATTAATGGATGTCACACCGACTCAGGCAGATTCCACTATTAATTAATAGATGTCACAACTTGTGTGTGTGTGTGTGTGTGCGCGTGTGTATGTGTGTTTATAAATATATATATGTGAATGTATGTATATATATATATATATATATATATATATATATAATATATATATATATATATATATATATATATATTATATATATTATATATATTATATATTATATATATATATATATATATATATATATATATATATATATATGTGTGTGTGTGTGTGTGTGTGTGTGTGTGTGTGTGTGTGTGTGTGTGTATGTGTGTGTATGTGTGTTGTGTATGTGTGTGTGTGTGTGTGTTTGTGTGGGTGTGGGTGGGTGTTTGGGGTGTATTTGGGAAATGCATGCGCGCACCGCGTTGTGTGGTGTGTTGTGTGTGTGTGGGGTTTGAAAATAAGACAATTTGTGTAACGCATTAGACAATGGGCACATCCCTGATTGCCACGTGGTCTACGTCGATAAGAACATCAACCCAAGGCGGACGTGATGACATTTCATTGACCCGTCTGACCCGACGTTCATGCCGCCCCGACGTGGAAAGGGTTTGGCCCACCTTTCGCCCCAGGCGGTTGGCCGGACAAGTGACCCCGCCGCTCACCACTTTACCCTCGTGTGTACCCTTAATGTGTGTGTGTGTGTGTGTGCGTGTGTGATTGTATGTATGTTTCTATGAATATTAGTATAAAAAATATGTATGTGTTTTTTTTTGTTTTGTTGTGTGTGTGTGGGTGTGTGTGGGGGTTTGTGTGTGTGGGGTGTGTGTGGAGGTGGGTGTGTTGTGTTGTGTGTGTGTGTTGGCGGTTTATGTATGTTTTTGAGTGGGTGTGTGTGGGTATTATGCATGTATGTAGTAGTATGAATGTATTATTATTAGTATGTTGCATGTTGAGGTATGTGTGTGGGGTGTGGTATGTATGTTATTGGGTGTGTGTGGGTATGTATGTATTATGTGTGTGTGTTGTGTGTGTGTGGTGTGAGTTTGTGTATGGTCTTTAATGATTTTTTGTAAATTATGATTTTAAAGGGTTTAGTAAAAATTCAATATGGTATACTATTACTATTGTGATTACTTTTGAAATACGTTCCTCTTCTTGATTTTTACGTTCTTAAGTGTATCTTAAAAAAAAAAAAAAATGTGTTTTTTCTCTTTTTTTTCGGAAAATAAAAACAAAATGACAAAAATTGGGGCCTTTATTTATTTTTTTTTCCAGTGCTATTATTTCATTTATTTCGTACAAATAAAAAAAATTAAAAAAGATTTTCCATTAGAATCCTCCAAAAAGAACTGCATATGTGGGCGAGAAATAATTGATTATTTTTTAAATTAATATTTATTTTATATATATGACTTTTTTAAGCTGAACCCAATAAAAATCTTAGTAGTGAATTTTAAAAGGGCTAAATCCCAAGAATGCTACATAACTCGTCGCCACTTTTTCTGTTTTTTGCCTCCTTGCTCAACATATTATTTTTATCTCCTAAATATCGATATAATTTTAAAGTTAAAAGTATTTTTTCTCTCAAGATCTTACTTTTCAATTTGTAAAATTTTGCTTAGAAAAATAAAAAGGGAAAGTTAAACTTTTTAGAAAATTTACAACTATTTTTTAATGCAAAGTATTATATATAGAAAACATGTAAAGCAATCAAAATTTATTCAATATATAACACTAAATTCATTGTAATCCAATAAAATAATTATACAATTAAATATCCATTTTTTAAAATTGTCACTTACTCAAATTGTTAACATCCCTCATAATATAAATTTAAGCAAGCTGTTTTTAAATTTAACCAATGCAATGCTTAAAATGACGAAGCATTTAAATAAAAAATTTTCCTTTTCTTCCATACAATGATTGAAATCATAAAAATTTTTTGAAAGAAAAATTGAAATACAGAAAATGGAGATTTAAATAGGCAAGATTAATTACTTTATCCAAAAATTTAAATCTAAGTTAATTCTTTCCCAAAATACAAATTTAAACTCAAGATTACTCCTCAAAAGTAAATGGTTCATTCTGAAAATGGCATAAAATGCTTGTGCTTAATCAGCAATCATATACTAAATTGATATTGCTAACCACAATTAACTCAAAATTTTACTCTGGGAAATTATTTAAAATGTTTACATACAAAACACAAACTTATTTTACCTCTACCGGAAATTAACAATCATCATCATGTTAAGTCACCTTCCCGTAAGCTGAGATCTTTTAAAAGAAAATCTTTAAATTTCCCTTACTTCTATGCTAACCAATAATCATACACTTAAAATTTCCCCAAATTATATGTCTTCAATTTAAATTCTTCTTCAAACTTAAATCAAATCTAAATTTTTTCCATTATATGATTATTATTCAAAAGAACTTAGAAAATACAATTCTTGGCCCTTTATAAGTTACTAAATCAAAAAAACTTATAAACAAATTTTAAATAACATTTTCCATAGCCATTCCCGTCCACCATGTTCCCCTTAAACAAGAAACATTTAAATTGCTTAAATAGGGCTTACCCAAAAATCCCACGAAATGACATGGCTAAAGGGCTACCAGAGATGACCTTCGAACCCCCAAAACTCCAAACTCCTATTTCCTCCTTTGGTCTTCTCCCCCCGTTTTATTCCCGCATGGGACCCCTTTCCCGTCACCCTGCATTTTCATGAAAATAATTAAAATTTCTCTTCACTTATTTAAAACTATCTGCGTCAGGTTTTTCCTATGCCCCGAAAATTTTTTAAAACACTTTTTTTATCATTTTAACTTTTGTCATCTCCTTCCGTGTTTTTTTCTTGTACCCGCTTAAATTTGGATATATCTAGTGACGCCTCCAACTAGTTTTTTTTCGTTTTTCTTTGGCTTCTAGAACTTCTGTTTGTCATGGCGGTGAACCATGCGCTCAGTTGCCCGTCAGGGGTCATCTTCCTTTTTACCATCTTTTCTCTGCCTTTTTTTTGGATTTCGCCCTCTTCTTCGCCGTATTGTTTCATTTTTTGGATGTTGCGACCGGATGGTCGTCCGCTCTGCCTCCCGTTGTTTACGAGATCGCGTACTTATCCACACACTTCCAGTTCCCCTTGCAACCCCACACCACACACACACCATACACACACACACACACACACACACACACACACACACACCCACACACACCAAAAACCCCACACACACACACACACCCCACACCCCCACATGTTGATGGAGGGGGTGTCCACGTAGGATCACTGGATAGCAAGAGATTTTTTTTTTTGAAAGAGTACAACACATACATGAACACACGTCGATCGGGGAGGGTGCTTGGGTGCGGGGCGGTAGGGTTTCCCAAAGGTCCAGCGGCATTAAAAAGGTGGGGCACGTTTTGACGGCACCCGTCAGCCATAATTGTAAACCTTGGGGGGCCGGTTCTGGCACCGAGTGGGCCTGATTGGTTGGGGGGGCTTTTTATGCTTATATGCTTATTGGAAAGCCATCTTTGGGTTTTGATTTGAGTTAGAGAAACCGAAAGTGAAAAAATCAGTATCTTTTAATTTTTTTTATTGTCAAGAACAATACGTATTTTTTACAGATCTTCGTAGGTAGCTCAAACGTAGTCCGTCACTGCTAGGGCGGGGCGAGGAATTAGGCGAGTCGTTGAGGGTACGGACTGCCGTCCCAGGTCATCCCTTTCTTACTTCTCACCTGCTTCCCCCAGGCTTTTTAAGGGGCCGCGAACGGCCCTTTTTCCCCCCGAAAATGGCGTAAAAGGCAGCTTTTTTTCGATAACGGATACCATCCCACTGTTTCCACTGCCCAAAGACACACACACAAAACACACACACCCACACACAAAAACACACACACAACCCACTATCCCCTCACAGAATAAAAAAAATTTTGTGAAACCGAGGTGGAATTTGCTCTCAATCAAGTCCTTTGCCCTTTTTTTCGCACAAAAGCTAGACTTACAACGCTCCCCTCAATCTCCGCTTATCACTGTAATGCTCCTTCTCTCTCAGGCATTTGAAATTTTCAAGGAAAAAGGGAGATTAATAGAATAAATCGTCACTACTATTCGTTCCCCGCTTTTATTAATTGTCTGTAAATTGCAGTATTCCGTACGTGAAATTTTAAATTTTTTGAACAAATAGAATGTGCTTTCCATCTGAGATGAAAATACAAGGTAGTAAAAATTTTAATTTTTCTGAGGAAATGGTTTCCAGTTACACAACTAACAATGACTAAAAAACCCCTTCCAAAGGCTACATTTACAACAAAACCGGGAAATTTTTTTTTATAAACGAAAAATTTTTCTCATTTTTTTTTTATCGTTCTAATTATTTTTTGCTCCCCTTTTGGGATACAAAACACAGATTTTAAAAAAAACCACAAACCCCCGCACACACGCACACCCCCCCACAAACACACACACACCCCCCACAAACCCCACCACACACACACACAACACTCGCACACACACACACACTCAAAACACAATGCAAACCCCCACACACCACACACACACACACACACACACACACACACACAACACCACACACAAAAAACACACACACCAACATGCACGCACAAACACAGTGTCAAAGTATGGTTCCACTTTAGCCCAGGTTATTTATGAAAAAATTAGCCAATTAAAACGAAGCCGAAAATTTCTTTCCCTTCCCTAGATTAAGGAATCCCAGAAAGCCAGACTCATATTTTTATAACAAGCAAAAAAAAACCGCTTATGAACAGTAAATTATTTAGGTAAAAACCGAAAAAAGGCGCCAAAAACCCCTTTACTGGGAAAAAACATAACTTCCTAAAGGCCCCTTCGAACTGCCACTCCTGAATGGTTTTTTAAAGCGTAAAGGAACCACTTGCCCGTTAAGAGCTGTAAGGATTATTAGGATGAGAGGGGCTTTCCCCCGAGTTTATTTTGGGGGATTTGGTTGGGGTCTCTTCTCGAAAAAGGCCAATTATTATTTTTATTTTAAAATTTGGGAAATAAATTTGGGTAAAAACATAAATGATAAAGAGATATAATTAATATAAAATAAATATTCATATATATATATATATATTATACTATTAATAGATAGATAATAGATAGATGATAGATAAAAGATTAAAAAATGTATGTAGTATTTGCGGGGCGCGCGCGCGCGCGTGTGGTGTGTGTTTGGTGTGGTGGATGTGATAAATATATATTAATAATATATATAAAAAATAAATATATATAATATACATAATCATACACAATATACAACATAAACATATAGATGTAAATTTTGTATGTAGTATGCATGTATGTATGTTTGTATTAGTATAAATGCCACACACATACACCACCTACAGAGGATGAAGTTTGGAAATAAGCTTTTTTATTACTTTTCTAACCAATTCACGCAAAGATTTAAACCGGGTAATTCGGGCAAACAGAACAAAATTGAGGTTTGACTTGCTGAAAACTGAGAAGTTTTTTGAGCGGGAAATTTCGCTTTTAATGATTCAGTATCCCCGAGCCTTTTACCTTTTTTTTCTCTCTTTTTATTTCCATGATAATGAAATGTTAGAATAATTTGAAAAATAAATAAAAACAAAAATAAAAATAATAATAATAATAATAAAAAAATTAAAATAATAAATGATAATAATAATAATAATGGGGATAATAATTAAAAAAATAAAATAAAATAATGAGATAATAATAATAATAAATTATTATTTTATTCCATAATAATAATATAAGAGATAATAGCAAAAATAAAAATAATAATAAAATAATATGATAAAAAATAAAATAAAAAATAAAAATAATAATATAAAAATAAAAAAAAAATTAATATGATTAAAAATAATAATAATAAAAATAATAATAGTAATGATAATAATAAAAAATTTTTATTTTTATTCCTTAAAAAAAATAATAACGATAATAATAAAAATTATTATTATATAACATAAACAATGGTTGTTTTATAATACAACACATGTTTGTGTATATATATATTTTTATATTAATTATTTATATATTATATTATATATATATATTTTTAATACAAAATGTATATATAGTATATAATGTATATATTTATATAAAAAAATTTTTATTATATATATAAATATATAATATTTTTATTTTGTGTGTGTGTGTGTGTGTTGTGTGGTGTGCCGCGTTTAAACACCACAACACACACACACATACATATGTGTGTGGTGTGGTGTGTTTGTGTCGGCTGAGGGGCCCCACTAGAGGTATATAACCCCAAGGATCGAAAATCTCCGAAAAATTGCCCAAAACAAAAAAGCTTTTCGAAATTCCTCTAACCCAAACCCAACCCTTTTTTATTCCTTAACATCCTAAATTTTCCCCTCCTTTCCCCTACCCCCCCCTCTTCTCTCAATCCTCCCCGATGCAACCCCACAAATTTATGCACATTTAATGAAAGGGCCCACTATAATAGAGTGCTTATGTGGGGTTTTATGCGCCTTTCAAACTTTTTTTGGGCCCAAATGGGGCCTTAGAGAGAAATATATTTAGCCAGGGTATATGGCGAGTATATCCGTGAAGTTCACACTTGCCTTGAGTGGCATATACATGGAAAAAATACACTTCGCGTTAAATTTGTATATGGACAATATGCACAAAGGGTGTGTGTGAACAACGGTATGTGTGATGTACACATCCTTTTTGTATGTGCGAATTAAAATTATATTATATATATATAATTTTATATAATATATATATATATATATATAATATCAATCACATCAAAGGGGGAACCCGACGGGGGGGATGGGCCCCATCCACCCCTTTGCTTCCAGCCACGAGGATTCCTCGAGGCGAGTCTCCAGGCCCAGGCACACGGCCCATCTTAGTTCCTCACGACAGGTCTCGTCGAGCTCCCCAAGCCATGATCTCCTAGGACTCCCACAGGTCTCCTCCACCCAGGGTTGTCTCGCAGAGAGACAACCTGGTGGGCAGGGTCGTCCATAGGGAGGCGAGCTAGGTGGCCATATAGGCCTGAGTTTTGGGGATCCCGGATTATGCAAGTAACAGGTCCCATGCCATCTCACGGTGTAACCGCCGGTTGGACACGTGGTCCTGCCAACTGTACCCCATGATCCGGCGAAGGGACTTGTTACAAAAGGCATCAAGGCGAGACTCCAAGGCACTGGATAGCGCCCCATTGGCTCGGGAGCTGATCCCAGCAGCGAGAATAGCCTCCTTCTCCGGGACTTTGCTAGGTCCCAGAAAATGAGGATTTCTGGCTCCTGGTACCAGCACTCCAAAACTCGCATCGCTGGACTTGGTACAGCGATACGGGTAATGGCCAAGGAGATTTGACCACATTCTTGTCAGCACGCGTGAGGATCCTCCAGAACTGCAGGTTTACCGGAGTGCTGAGTTCTGTGGCACCGACCATAGGTGCTTGTGGCTACCCTGCGGGTCCACTTCAAAACTCCCCGTCCCTCCAGTTGGCCACCCTAAGGTGTTTCACTTGGCAGACTAAGGGAGGAGGAGTGTGCCCGTGGGTTCGCCACGGCAGTCTCTGACCGATTCTCAGAAAAACCAGCAACCTGACGGATCCAGTTGCTCTGTGGAAGTCCTTCAAGCGCGTAAACACTCGAAGCAGCTCAGGAGTCCATTGGCGTACGCGCCAGGACAAGCAGAATACCATCTCCCTGGAACATTAGAGGCCACTGAAGCGTGTCGCAAGGCTCGGCGAATGGGGAAACAAGTCTTGGGGTCGTTCCATGGTGCGTAGGGCTCGGACACTGCTGAGAAGGGACAAGGAACGTTCATTTAGAATCTTGCTGAGGAGGGCGAAGGCCCTTTCGTGGTAAATGACCTTCGCCCTGCCTACCAAGCCCTGAGAAAACTGAACCCTAAGCCCTCCTCACAGATGACTGCATCCGATCAGCGATGGAGGATCATCTCGACATGTTG
>NC_051420.1:31818007-31820507 GCF_015228065.2 Penaeus monodon | reverse complement strand
AATACTGAATTGATATTGCTAAGCCACAATTAACTCAAGCAAACTTACTCTAGGAATTACTTAATGATTACATACAAAACACAAACTTATTCTTACGCTCTACCGGAAATTAACAATCATCATCACTGTTAAGTCACACTTCCGTAGAGCTGAGATCTCTTAAAAGTAAATCATTAATTCCTTACTCTCTATGCTAACTCAATATATCAGTACACTTAGAATTCAAATCTATATGTCTTCAATTATATCATTCTTCAAACTTGACAATCAAATCTATAATTATTCCATTATATGATTATTACTTCTAAAATGAACTTAGTCAAATACAATTCTTGGTCCTTTATATAGTCATACATCAATCAAGAAATACTTATAAACTACTTAATACACATTTTCCATAGCACATTCCCGTCCACCATGTTCCCCCTTAAACAAGAAACACTTAAATTGCTTCAATAGGGCTTACCCAAAAATGCCACGTAAGTGACATGGCTGCAAGGTGCTACCAGAGATGACCTTCGAAGCCCAACTCCAAACTCCTACTCCTCCGTTGGTCTGTCTCGACCCGTCTTTTATTCCCGCTATGGGAGCCCTTCCGGTCACACCCTTAGCAGTTATCATGAATATAATTATAATTTCTCTTCACTTATTTGAAAACTATCTGCGTCAGGACTTTCCTATGTCCCAGCAAATTTTCAACACTGTATTTATCACTTTAACTTTTGTCTATCTGCCTTCCGTGTTATTTTCTTGATACCCGACTTCAATATTGTGATATATCTAGTGATCGCCTCCAACTAGTTGTTTTCGTATTCGTGGCTTCTAGAAGCTTCTGTTTGTCATGGCGTGAGCCATGCGCTCAGTTTGACGTCATGGGTCATCTTCCTGTTTACCATCTTTTCATCTGACCATTTTTTCTGGATTTCGCCCTCATCTTCGCCGTATTGTTCTATTTTTGATGTTGCGACCGGATGGTGCGTCCGCTCTGCCTCGCGTTGTTTACGAGATCATGCGTATCTTATCCACGACACTTCCAGATTCCATTGCAACACACACACACACACACACACCATACACACACACACACACACACACACACACACACACACACACACACACACACACACACACACACACACACACACACGCACACACACGCACACTGTTGATGGATGTGGGTGACTCCTACGTAGGACTCACTGGATAGCAATGAGATTTTTTTTTTTTTTGAAAGAGTACAACACAAGTACATGAACACACGATGCGATGAACGGGGAAGGGTGCTTGGGTGCGGCGTGGACGGCTAGGTTCCAAAGGGTCCAGTCGGCATTAAGACGGTGGGGCACGTTCTGACGGTCATCCCAGGTCAGCCATAATTGTCAACTTGGCTCTCGCCAGGGCGCTGGTTCTGGCACCGACGTGGAGCCTGATTTGGTTGGGGTGGCATTTTATGCTTATATGCTTATTGGAAAGCCATCTTGGCTTTTGATTTGAGTTACGAGAGAACCAGTAACGTGAAAAACTCAGTATCTGTTTAGCTTCTTTATTGTCAAGAACAGATACGTAGTTTGTACAGATCTTCGTATGGTAGCGTCAGAGCGTAGTCCAGGTCAGCTGCTACGGGCGGAGCGAGGAATTTATGAGCGAGTCGTTGTCAGGATACGGACTGCCGTCCCAGGTCATCCTTGCTTACTTCTCACCTGGCTTCCTCCAGGGCGTTGCTAAGGGGCCGCGAAGCGGCCAGTTTCCACCGAAAACATGGCGTAAAAGGACAGCTGTTTTTTTACGATAACGTGATACCATCCCCACTGTTTCCACTGCCATATGACTATCACACACACACACACACACACACACACACACACACAAACACACACACACACACACACACACACACACACACACACACTCTCACTGACTCACTCACAGAATAAAGCATTTCGTGAAACCGAAGGTGGAATTTGCTCTCGAGATCAATGTCCTTTGCCTTTTTTTCAGCACAAATGCTAGCACTTACAACGCTCCCTCATTATCTTCCGGCTTATCACTGTAATGCTTCCTTCTCTCTCAGGCATTTGAAGTTACAAGGAAACGGGAGATCTATATAGACATAACTCGATCACTACTATTCGTTCCTCGCATTTTATTAATTGTCTGTAAATTGCAGTATACACGTACGTGAATTTAAGTTATGAACAAATAGAATGTGCATTTCCATCTGAGTATGAAACTAGCAAGGTAGTAAATGTTAATTATTCTGAGGAAATGGTTTCCAGTTACACAAGCTAACTAATGACTAATCCCGTTCCGAAGGCTACGATTTACATATCAAACCGGATTTTTTTTATAAGCGAAAAAAGTTCTCTTCTCATTTTTTTTTATATCGTTCTAATTATTTCTTAGCATCCCCTTTGGCATACAACACACAGATTTATAAACACACACACACACACACACACACCACACACACACACACACACACACACACACACACACACAC
>NC_051420.1:31795507-31800507 GCF_015228065.2 Penaeus monodon | reverse complement strand
CAGCCTGCGGTAGTCGAGGTGACACCGGTTGATGAGCGTATCATGGCATTGAACTGAAGCATGCTTGGCTTCTTGTCTCTTTGCTGTATACGCTCCTCCCGAGTACTAAAACCGATGTGAAAGAGGCGTTCTACGCCAAACTCGCATCTGTGGCAGATGATTGCCCCCCCGCGAACATTCGCATTTTTCCCCTGGGCGACTCAATGCGGTATCGGCTGGACCGAGCTGGCACGAGATGTCTGTCGGCCCCCATTGCTCGGAGCTGATCCCAGCAGCGAGAATAGCCTCCTTCCCCGGGGATTTTTGCTAGGTCCCAGAAAATGAGGATCTCTGGCTCCTGTACCAGCGCTCCAACTCGCATCGCTGGATTTGGGTACAGCGATACGGGTAATGTGGCCAAGGAGATCGACCACATTCTTGTCAGCACGCGATGGAGGACCCTCCAGAACTGCAGGGTTTACCGGAGTGCTGAGTTCTGTGGCACCGACCATAGGCTGCTTGTGGCTACCCGGGCGGGTCCACTTCAAAACTCCCCGTCCTCCAGTGGCACCCAAAGGGTGTTTCACTTGGACAGACTAAGGGAGGAGGAGTGTGCCCGTGGGTTCGCCACGGCAGTCTCTGACCGACTCACAGAAACCAACACCTAAACGGACCCAGTTGCTCTATGGGAGTCCTTCAGCGCGTAACACTCGAAGCAGCTCGGGAGTCCTTTGGGCGTACGCCCAAGGACAAGGCAGAATCCCATCTCCTGGAGCCCATTAGAGGCCACTGAAGCGTGTCGCAAGGCTCGCTGAATGGGAATCAAGTCTTGCGTCGTTCCATGGTGCGTAGGGCTCGGACACTGCTGAGAAGGGACAAGGAACAGTTCATCGGAATCTTGCTGGGGAGGTCGAAGGCCATTTCTGGAAATGACCTTCGCCCTGCCTACCAAGCCCTGAGAAAACTGAACCCTAAGCCCTCCTCACAGATGACTGCAGTCCGATCAGCGGATGGACGGATCATCTCAGATCATGTTGGGGTTTTTCGTGAACTTTGGGGCTGAGTATTTTGAACAGTTGTACCAGGTGGACCGTCCAACAGTTAGCTTGGATGCAAGCGATGTCTCAGTGCCTGTGCCGGACCCACCCATCAGCGAGGAACCTCCACCCTAACAGAGGTTAGGCTGGCGATTTCCAAACTGAGAGTGGGAAAGCTGCAGGCATATGTGATATCCCTGCTGAACTGCTAAAGGCTGGGGGTGAACCTATGGGGTCGGGGCCTGCATACAGTCCTGACTGCCATTTGGCAGTCTGGTAACCCTTCCCCTGACCTGCTGGGGCGTGGTCATCCCTCTCTGGAAGGGAAGGGATCGATGGGACTGTAGCAACTACCGTGGCATTACACTGCTCAGCATAACCCGGCAAGGTTCTCGCCCACATTCTTCTGAAACGGATCCGCAACCACCTACTGAGGCCCAGAGACCGGAGCAGTCTGGATTTACTCCTGGCAAGTCCACAATAGACCGTATACTAGCGCTTCGAGTAATTGTGGAACGCCGTCGTGAGTTTGGTCGTGGTTTTCTTGCAGCCTACATCGACCTCAAGAAGGCATTTGACTCGGTGCATCGGGAATCGCTATGGGAGATCCTAAGACTCAGGGGAATTCCGACACAGATTATTGGCCTGATAGCAAGCCTCTATACTGGTACTGAAAGTGCTGTAAAGTGTGGTGGGGGTATGTCGAACTTCTTCCCTGTTAATTCAGGGGTGAGGCAAGGCTGTGTCCTTGCACCCCCACTTTTCAACACTTGTATGGCTGGATAATGGGCAGAGCTACTACCAAAGTCAGTGCGGAGCACACTAGGCAATATTAAGGTCTCGGACCTTGACTTTGCCGACGATGTTGCCATCCTATCTGAGTCACTTGTGGTGGCTCTTGATACATTTAGCAATGAGGGGAAGCCCCTAGGCCCAGAGGTCTCCTGGACCAAGACCAAGATTCAGGACTTTGGGGGCCTGTTAGGGGAACCCGTTCAGTCGATCCATGCTTGCGGCGAGGGCGTTGAAATCGCAGACAGTTTTACATACCTTGGTAGCGTAGTCCATATCTCTAGGTTGTCAGACCAGGAAGTCAGTAAACGGATTGGTCTGGGAACAGGAGCCATGAACTCGATCAACAAGAGCGTTTTTGGGGTTGTCGGTACCTATGCAGAAGGACCAAGCTGCGTGTCTTCAAGGCCTTGATACTCCCAGTTTTGCTCTAGGGAAGCGAAACCTGGACGCTATCCAGTGCCCTTTGAGTCTTGCCTTGATGCCTTTTGTAACAAGTCCCTTGCCGGATCATGGGGTCAGTTGGCAGGGCCCCTGTCAACCGGCGGTTGCACCGTGAGACTGGCATGGGACCTGTTACTTGCATAATCCGGGATCGCCAACTCAGGCTATATGGCCACCTAGCTCGCCTCCCTATGGACGACCTGCCCATCAGGTTGTCTCTCTTCGAAACAAACCCCGGGTGGAGGAGACCTGTGGGGCGTCCTAGGAGATCATGGCTTGGGCAGCTCGACGAGACCTGTCGCGAGGAACTAGAGATGGGCCGTGTCCTGCCTGGAGACTCGCCTCGAGGGATCCTCGTGGCTGGAAGCGAAGGGTGGATGCGGCCATGCGCCCCCGTCGGCGTTAGCCCTTGATGAAAGATGATATTTTATATATATATATATATATATATTATATATATATATATACATATATATCTGTCGATATATATATATATATATATATATATATATATATATATATATATATATATATATATACCGGACACACACATATACACATACACATACACACTACCACCCCTACCCTCACACACACACACACACACACACAGACACACACACGCACACACACACACACACACACACACACACACACACACACACACACACACACACATGTTACAATATACAAATACATGTACATATATATATATATATATATATATATATATATATATATATATATATATATATATATATATAATATATATATATGCAGTTACACATACATATGCATACATATTTACATACAAAAATATATTGTATATATATGTGTGTGCGTATGTTATATATATATATATAAAATATATATATATAATATATATATATATATATATATATATATATATTATATATATATATATATATATATATATATATGTGAGCGACACGAGAGGGGACTTCAGGCGGATAATGAAAGTGGCCTTGGCTTTTGGCTTTATTCGCTATAAGGTGAGTGGATGCAATCTGAGCTCCTTCTGCCGAGGTATGGCAAATGTCCCCCTTTTATTCAGCGGCTACATCCTGGGCGGCGCTTGCTTCCGCGGCTGGAGTGTCAGGTTTATCAGACCGTGACAGGGGGGTAAGTCGCTGGGCTTGCTCGAGGGGGACAGGTAGGTCAGCTGGGAGGTCCTTGAGTGAGCCAGGCTCAGGAGTGGAAGGTGCGAAGTGGCTGCTTCCTGTGATAAGGTGTACTCAGGAAGGAGCGACAGGAAGCGCAGCCTTTGTTCAGCCAGGGACAGATGTGTGGAGCACCACCTTCCGGATGTTGTTTATAATATATATGTATGTATAAATATATAATATATATATACATAATATATATAATATATATATATATACACACACGCACACTCACACGTGTGTGTATACATATACATATGTACACATGTATGTATATATATACACATATACATACATACATGTATGTATATATTCATATATATACATATATATATATATATATATATATATATATATATATATATATATATATATATGCATATACATATATATATATATATATATATATATATATATATATATATATATATATATATTCGTATATATACATATATATCCATATATATGTATATAATTTTATATATATATATATATATATATATATATATATATATATATATATATATATATATATATGTTTTTTTTTTTTCGGTGGGTTCATGTTTGAGCCGCCGTGGACACAGCATGATACTTAGTTGCAGCATTCATGTTGTGATGCTCTTGGAGTGAGTACGTGGTAGGGTCCCCAGTTCCTTTTCCACGGAGAGTGCCGGTGTTACCTTTTAGGTAATCATTCTCTCTATTTATCGGGCTTGGGACATGGGCTGGCTTGGCCACCCAGTGGCTAGGTAGGCAATCAAGGTGAAGTTCCTTGCCAAGGGAACAACGCACCGGTCGGTGACTCGAACCCTCGAACTCAGATGCCGTCGTGACATATGTATATATATATGTATATATATATGAATATATATATGCATATACATATATATATATATATATATAATATATATATATATATATATATATATGTATATATATATGTATATATATATTATATATATATTCATATATATATATATATATATATATATATATATTATATATATATATATATATTCATATATATACATCTATCTATCTATCTATCTATCTATCTATCTATCTATCTATATTCATGTATATACATACATATATATATATATATATATATTATATATATATATATATATATATATATATATATATATTTATCATTTAACGATAGGTTCATGTCTGAGCCGCCGTGGTCACAGCATGATACTCAATTGCAGTTTTCACGTGTGATGCTCTTGAGTGAGTACGTGGTAGGGTCCCCAGTTCCTTTCCACGGAGAGTGCCGGTGTTACCTTTTTAGGTAACATTCTCTCTTATTTTATCCGGGCTTGGGGCCAGCACTGACTTGAGCTGGCTTGGCCACCCAGTGGCTAGGCAGGCAATCGAGGTGAAGTTCCTTGCCCAAGGGGAAACAACGCGGCGGTTGGTGACTCGAACCCTCGAACTCAGATTGCCGTCGTGACAGTCTTGAGTCCGACGCTCTAACCATTCGACCACCGCAGCCTTGACGATCGTGCTTCCATGATTTTTCTTGGCAATTTAGAGCGGTGGTTTGCCATTGCCTTCCGCC
>NC_051420.1:31793102-31795407 GCF_015228065.2 Penaeus monodon | reverse complement strand
AAAAAAGTGTTTTTATTATCATGCATGAAAACTTATATAAACACATGCGTACATACATACACACAACACACATACATACATTCATACATACATACACATATGCCCACATACGTAATGTATGATTCAAAATACACCCATTCCAAAAGAATGAATACTACATTTATGTGGGTATATGTGTATTACAGATAAATATATATGTATGTATATACATTTATACATACACATATATACATATAATATATATATTATATATATATATATATTATATATATATATATTATACATATATATATATATATATATACATATATATACATATATACATATATATATATATAAATTATATATTATATATTATATATATATTTTATATATTGTGTGTGTGTGTGTGGTGTGTGTGTGTGTGTGTGTGTGTGTGTGTGTGTGTGTGTGTCTGTGTATATATGTGTGTGCGTGTGTGTGTGTATATATATATTATTATATATATATATAAATTATATATATAATATATATATATAAATGAATAAAATTTATATATATATATATTATATATACTATATATATTATATATATATATATATATATATATATAATATATTTATATATACTATTACAGATTATGTATATCTATATTTATCTATATATATCTATATATATATATATTTTAATTATATATATTTTAATATTTATATATAATTTTACTTAATTATATAATATATATATATATATATTATATATGTATATATGTATGTTATGCATATATTCTATGTGTATATGTATCTATATAGTTATATATTATATTATTATATATATATATATATTATATATATAAAATATGAATACTGTGTATTGTATATATATATCTATATTTTATATATATATTAATATTATTATTTTATATATATATATATATATACTACATATATATATTATTATCTATATATATATATTATATATCTTTATTATTATGATATATGTGGATATGTATATATATTCTATATATATCTATCTATATATATATTATATATATATATATATATATATATATTCCAATATAAAGTATGATAGAAGCATTTTCATTTTTTAGTTTACGATTAACGTATGAGAAACGGGGGGGACAAGTAAGTGACTGAAGAGCGAATGCGTACGCAACTACTGTATGCTGGGCCGCGAAGCGAAAGAACTGCTTAGACGTTTTGTGTTAATTTGCTTATAGTGGGGGGTGATATATATATATGTATATTATATATATATTATATATTATATATATAATAATATATATAACAAACAATCACCCATTGGGCCGTGATGAAAAATAGGTAGTACTTGGTGAACTAATTAATATATATATATAGGTTTAATATTGATTTTTTTTTTCAGGGTGAGATACTTTTTTGATAGAACTAAGCGGAGGTGACGTTTGAAAGAGGCGCGCATTGCTGGCACCTTCACGCTCCTAACGTTCACGCCAGTGTCAAGTCACGCCTCCGCTCGAGTGGAGGTCGCCCCGCAACCACCCGAGACTCGCAGTCTGAGTCACGGCAACCGCTTGGGGATAAAGATCTCAGGACCGTCAGTTACCGGGAAAATACACTAATAAATCAAGTTAGTTATCAGTTTTTATCTCCATCCGATAAAATTGTTACATACCATGGCATCCCACATAGTCGGCCTCACCTAATTAAGACCTTTAACCAATACATATAATCTAATATACAATGTATATATAAATTATATCTATATAAATCTATATAACATACATATATATATATAAACACACCCACAACACACACACACACACGCCACACATATTATATATCTATATATTATTATATATATCTATATATATATATATCTATATTATATATCTTATATATATATTTTATTTATATATATATATATATATATATATATATCTATAATCTATATATCTATATATATAATCTATTATATATAATATATCATATCATAGTCACACACAACATATATATATGATGTAAAATTTCACACACACACACACACACACACACACACACACACAACACATATATACATTCTCTATATCTATATATATATAATATACTATATAGATATATAGATATATCTATATATATATATATATATCTTTATATATACCTACACATATATATGTAAACTAACAACACAACACCACCACACACACAAATATAAATTTATATATATAATATATATATATCTATAATAATAATTATATTATATATTATATATATATATATCTCTATATATCACATATACATGTGTATAAAATATATATATATATATATTA
>NC_051420.1:31788102-31790602 GCF_015228065.2 Penaeus monodon | reverse complement strand
TTTAATTGTTTCATCGAAGATTCTGTCGTAGAATTCCATGATCATAATCGGGAGAGATGATGAGTCTCATTTTATTTCATTAAACGAAAGAAAATTAGTTTGTTGCAGCATTAAAATAAGGTAGTGAAGGCTCACGGCACACTCCGTAAATTGTGCTGCAAAAACGGCAAGTGTACACTTGAGACGCACGAATCAAGAAATATTACCAAGCATATACACGGGATTTACGATCTTACGTTTGCTCTTTACCCCAATAGTTATGAATTATGTAAGAAAAAAATGATAACCACGTAGTATTATGAGTCTGAGGAAGGAAATGTAAATCGCCCATTCAGTTCCTTGCCAAAAAAATGAAAATACTGGGCACACATAACGTTACTTGACACAGGTTAGGTTATATTTTACCTAATTTAATGCTAATTAAGCAACACGGTAATTACACGGTACAGTTTGTTCTATGCAAGGGAAGAAGGACCGGCAGTTTCAAACACACTCTGGATTCTTTATTAAAAAGGAAATGTAAGAAGGAGAACAAAATGTAATGCTTCGGTTAATAATGATAAGGAAACGAATATCATCAGATTTAATAAAATCAAACTGATGTATATTTTTTTTCCCCGACGCCAGAAATTCATATGACATACAGCACATGTACGTGTTAATCTCAATTATGAATTGGGATTTCCTTGATGGAGTAGGAGAGGAAACACCAACTGGATCGACGGAAAAATAATAATTGCACTTAGTAAATAATCATTTATAGTGTTATGCCTAATTTGAAATAGTATTGGACTTTAAACGTGACTGTATATGCAATTCAGGCAAAAAAAAATTACTCAAACAGAATGTCACTGTCAGTGTTTCAAAATGACATATCTACGTCTTTATCCATCAATCCATATATAGATATATGAATACATATAGGTGTGTGTGTATGTGTGTGTATATATGTGTTGTTATGTGTGTGTGTGTGCGTGTCTGTGTATATATATAATATATATTATATATATATATATATAATATATATATATTATATATATACATATACATACATATATATCACTACAAACATATATATATTATATATATATATATATATAGATATATATACTAATAATTCTATATATATATATATCTATATATATATATATATACACATATTATATATGTAAATTACACACACACACACACACACACACACACACACCCCCCACACACCCATATATATATATATATATATATATATATATATATATATATCTATATATATATTAATCTCTATACATATACATATATATATATATATATATATATATTATATTTATATTATTGTATCATCTATATATCTCTGTGTGTGTGTGTGTGTGTGTGTGTGTGTTGTGTGTTTGTGGTACGGTGTTGTGTGTGTGTGCTTGTCTGTCCATTCTCTCATATATCTATTCTCTCTATCTCTCTCTATCTCTCTTCTTCGCACTATCTATCTCTATCGTCGATCATCTAATGTTTCTATCTCTCTATCTCTCATATATCTATCTCTATCTATATATATATCTTATGTCCTCTATATATCTTCTCTATATATATCATTATATACTATATATATATATATATACTATATCTCATCTATATATATTTGTACTATATGTAATATTATCTATCTCTCTCTCTTCTCCTCTCTCTCTCATCTCTCTTAGCTCTTATATATATAATCTATCTCTCCCTCCATATCTCTATCTATCTATCTCTCTATCTCTCTCCTCTCTCTCTATCTCTATCTCTCTCTCTCTCATTTATATATCGTCTCATCTCTCCTCTCTCTATATATCTCTCTCTCTCTTCTCTCCTCTCTAATGTATTTTCTATCTCTCTATCTATATATCTCTATATATCTCTCTCTATCTCTCTCTCTCTCTATATCTCTTTCTCATCGGTGTGTGTGTGTGTGTTTGGTGTGTGTGTGTGTGTGGTGTGTGTGTGTGATGTTGTACCTTATATCTCTCTCTCTTCTCTCTCTCTCTTTCTATCTCTCTCTCTCTCTCCTATCTCTCTCTCTCTATATCTATGTTTGTATCTATGTCTCTATTATTAAGGGTAAGGAGTGAAAGAAGTGACAATGTCGGAAATACGGCAAACGGACAGTTGAACTCCTTCGCCTACGTGACGCGTCGGCTAATGCGAATGAGCTGCTAATGCCCAGTCCGAAGTGTGAATGACGCCCATGAAGCAGTGACGTCTGAAAGGCAAGGTGTGCTATCGTATGCAATAAAATGTTGATGGGTGAATAATAGAGAATGCCTGGTGCCTATATATTTTTTTAAAATAGTTTCCCCACCCAAAATGTTGTAATGATTGAAATAAGTGGACCTAAATAAAGGCTGATATTCTGTGACCATAGAAAAAATAAAACAATTAGAAACAGAAAATAAATTGAAAATGTGACCATAAACTGATAAATGAAATTTATTGAACGATAAAATAAAATAACCAAACAAAAATAGAC
>NC_051420.1:31778102-31780602 GCF_015228065.2 Penaeus monodon | reverse complement strand
ACCCTGCGGGTGCCACTTCCAAAACTCCCCGTCCCTCCAGTGGCCACCCTAAGGTGTTTTCACTTGGACAGCTAAGGGAGAAGGAGTGTGCCCGTGGGTCGCCACGCAGTCCTTCTGACCGATTTCTCAAAACCAGCAACCTACGGATCCAGTTGCTGCTCTGTGGGAGTCCTTCACGCGCGTAACAACTCGAAGCACTCAGGAGTCCATTGGCGTACGCCCAAGACAAGGAAGCAGTCCTACCATCTCCCTGGAGACATAAAGAGGCCACTGAAGTGTGGGTGCAAGGCCTCGGCTGAATGGGAATCAAGTCTGCGTCGTTTCCATGGTGCGTAGGGGCTCGGACACTGCGGAGAAGGGACAAGAAGCAAGTTCATCAGGATCTTCTTGCTGAGGGGTCGAAGGCCATTTCGTGGTAAAATGACCTTCGCCCTGCCTACGAAAGCCCTGAGAAAACCTGAACCCTAAGGCACTCCCTCACGATGACTGCAGTCCGATCAGCGGATGGAAGGAGCAATCTCAGATCAGTTGGGGTTCGTGAACGTTTGCTGAGTATTTTGAACAGTTTGTACCGCAGTGGATCCTCACAACAGTTAGCTTGGTGCAAGCGATGTCTCAGTGCTGTGCCGGAACCCCCCATCCGCGATGAACCTCCTACCCTAACAGAGGTTAAGGCCTGGCGAATTTCCAAGCTGAAGAGTGGGAAAGCTGGCAGGCATATGTGATATCCCTGCTAACTGCTAAAGGCTGGGTGTGACCATATGGACTTCGGGCCTGCATACAGTCTACTGCCATTGGCAGTCTGGTACTCATTCCCCCTGACCTGATGAGGGGCGTTGTTCACCCTCTCTGGAAGGGGAAAGGGGATCGATGGGACTGAGCAACTAAACCGTGGCTTAACCACTGCTCAGCATACCCAGGCAAGGTTTTTCTCGCTCACATTCTTCTGAAACGGATCCCCGGCACCACCTACTGAGGCAACCAGAGACGCGGAGCAGTCAGGATTTACTCTGGCAATCCACAATAGACCGTATACTATCACTTCGATAATTGTGACCGCCGTCGTGAAGTTTGGTCGTTGGTTTGCTTGCAGCTACATCGACCTCAGAAGGCGTTTGAACATCGGTGCAATCGGGATCGCTATGGAGATCCTGAGGCTCAGGGGAGTTCCGACACAGATTATTGCTGATAGCAACCTCTAGTACTGGTACTGAAAGTGCTGTAAAGTGTGGTGGGGGTAATGTCGACTTCTTCCTGTTATATCAGTGGTGAGGCAAGGCTTGTCCTTGCAACCCACACTTTTCAACACGGTTATGGACTGGATAATGGGCAGCTTTACTGGCCCAAAGTCAGTGCGGAGCAACACTAGGCAATATTAAGGATCCTCGGACCTTTGACTTTGCCCGACGATGTTGCCATCCTATCTGGAGTCCTTGGAGTCACTGTGGCGGCTCTTGATGCATTTAGCAATGAGGCAAGCCCCTAGCCTAGAGTCTCCTGGACCAAGACCAAGATTCAGGACTTTGGGGGCCTGTTAGGGAACCCGTTCAGTCGATCCATGCTTGCGGGCGAGGACGTTGAAGTCAACAGAAAGTTTTACTTTGTAGCGTAGTCCTATCTCCTGGTTGTCAGACAGGAGTCAGTAGCGGATTGGTCTGGCAACGGAAAGCCATGAACTCGATCAAACAAGAGCGTTTGGAGATGTCGGTCCTATGCAGAAGGACCAAGGCTGGCGTGTCTCAAGGCCTTGATACTTCCATCTTTTGCTCTATTGAAGCGAAACCTGACGCTATCCATTGCCTTGGAGTCCTCGCCTTGATGCTTTTGTACAAGGTCCCTTCGCGGATCATGGGGTACATTGGCAGGACCACGTTCCAACGCGGTTTAACGTGAACTGGCATGGGACCTGTTACTCTCTTGCATAATCCGGGATCGCCAACTCAGCTATATGGCCCCCTAGCTCGCCTCCTATGGAACGACCCTGCCCACCAGGTTGTCTCTCTGTGATACAACCTGGGTGGAGGAGACCTGTGGGGACGTCCCTAGAAGATCATGGCTTGGGTGGCAGCTCGACGAGACCTGTCGTGAGAACTAGAGATGGCCGTGTGCCTGCCTGGAGACTCGCCTCGAGGATCCTCGTGCTGAAGCGAAGGGTGGATGCGGGCCATGCGCCCCGTCGGCGTTAGCCCCTTGATTGATGATGATACATATACACATATATTCATATACATATATATAATATCGATATATATATATATAGTATATATTCTATAATTATATATATAGAAGATTATATATACATCTATATATATATAGATTAGATATATATATATATATATTATATATATATCTATATATATAATCTATATATATTATTCTATATAATAATATATATATATATATATATCTATATATTATATATATATCGTATATATCATATATCATCTATAATATATATATATATATATATATAAATCTACATATATATATCTATATATAA
>NC_051420.1:31773102-31775602 GCF_015228065.2 Penaeus monodon | reverse complement strand
AACCTGGAAGTATCAAGGACTTGAAGAACACGCAGCTGGTCCTTCTGCTAGGTACGACATCTCCCAACCTCTTGTTGATCGAGTTCATGGCTCCTTTTGTTCCAGACCAATCCGTCTACGACTTCCTGGTCTGAAACCCAGAGATATGGACTCGCTATCCAAGGTATGAAAAAACTTTCTGTGACTTCAACGTCCCCTCGCCGCAAGCATGGATCGACTGAACGGTTTCCCCTAAACAGGCCCCCAAAGTCTGATCTTTGTCTTGGTCCAGGAGACCTCTACGCCTAGGGCTTCCGCCTCATTGCTAAATGCATCAGAGCCGCCCAAAGTGACTCCAAGACTCAGATAGGATGGCAACATCGTCGGCAAGTCAAGGTCCGAACCTTAATTTGCCTAGTGTTTGCTCCGCACTGATTTGGCCAGTAGCTCTGCCCATTTATCCAGTCCCATACAAGTGTTGAAAATTGTGGGGTGCAGGACAACAGCCTTGCCTCACCCCTGAATTAACAGGGAAGAGTTCACATCCCCCCACGCACACTTTATACAGCACTTTCAGTACACAGTATAGATCTTGCTATCAGGCCACTAATCTGTGTCGGACTTCCCCTGAGGCCTCATCCCTTTTAAAAAAAATTAAAATAATTAAAATATATATATATATATTTTATATTAAAATATACTATATATATATAATAATATAAATTATATATATTAATATATATATATATATATAATATTATTATATATATATATTTTTTTAATATTATATTATTTATATTTATTATTATATATCTTATTTTAATTTATATATATAATATATATATGTGTGTGTTATATGTTGTATGTTAACGCTCCGCCGTTTAAAAAAACCCCTTTGGGCCCGGGGAAAAAGTGGTTTTCCGGGAACGATGTGTAATCCTGGGCCCTTTTTAACATTTTGTCCCTTTTTCTCTTACTTTTTTTTTTTCTTTCCTTACTCTTTCTTAAATTCTTTTTGTTTTTTTTTACTTTTTCTTCCTTTCTTTCTCTCTTTCTCTTTTTTTTCTCTTTCTCTTTCCCTTCCCCTTTTCCCCTTTTCTCTTTCTTCCCCTTTTTCCCTTCTTTTCCCCCTTTCCTTCTTTTTCTTCTCCTTCTCCTTCCCTTCTCTTTCCCCTTCTTTTCTCTCTTCTCCTCTCTCCCCCTCTCTCTCTCTTTTCTTTCTCTCTCTCTCTCTCCCCTCCCTCTCTTAGAAACAGAAAAGGAGAGAATACACACCAGGGGGCACGCAACCCCCCCGGGTTTGCGGCGAAGTGGAACAATCATTTTTTGGGCGTTGCAAGAAAAAAAAAAAACAATTCTATTTTAGCGCGATTTTTTAAACACGACCCGATCATGTAATGTGTGGTGTGACTGAATATAGGGTATGTCAGAAAAAACACTGTCTCGACTTCCCCTTTTTTAATACGTCTTTCCCCCGCTCCTTTTTTTCTATTTTTTTGCAGACTAGTGTACAATACCTGCCCGAGTTTTTTATATTGGGGGGGGATTTGAGATAGTGGAAGAAGAGGGGCGAGGCTTCTGGGAATGGGACAGGGGTGCCAGGGCAAGGAGTGCCCTGGCAAAGGGTGCAGGGTCAAGTGTGACAGGGCCCGGGAGTTAGGGCCCCGGGGTGCCAGGGTCAAGTGTGACAGGGGCCCGGAGTGCCCGGCAAGGACTGCCAGGTTTTAAATGTTCCCGGGCCAAGAGGCAGGGCCAGGGGTGCCAGTGTCAAATTTGGGGAGGGCCAAAAATGAGGGCAAGGACTGCCCCGGGGAGGGAGTGCCAGGGGAAAGGCTGCCAGGGGCAAATGTGACAGGGCCAGGATATCAGGACCCGGGGGTGCCCGGGTCAAGTTGGCAGGGCCGGAGGCCAGGGGAAGGGGCTGCCAGGTTTAAGTGTGACAGGGCCAGGAGGCCCGTGTCAAATGTGCCAGGGCCAGGAGTGTAGGGGAAGGCTGCCAGGGCAGGAGTGCCATGCAAGGAGTGCCAGGGTCAAAATGTGCCCGGGCCCGGAGTGCCAGGGGCAAGAGGTCAGGGGGAAAGGGGCCTGGCAAGGGGCCGGGTCAAGTGTGCCCCGGGCAGGGGTGTCAGGGTCAAGTGGCCCGGGGGCCCGGAGTGTCAGGGCCAGGAGTGCCAGGGGCAAGTTGCCCCGGGCCCCGGAGTGCCCCGGGCCAGGTGTTCAGGGCAAGGGTGCCGGGTCAGTGTGCCCGGGCCAGGAGTGCCATGGCAAGGACGTCGGGGCCCGGAGTGCCATGGCAAGGGCGTCAGGGCCAGGAGTGCAAGGGCAAGTGTTCGGGGAAGGGTGCCAGGGCCAGGGGTGTCAGGGCAAGGATGCCAGGGTCAAGTGTGCCAGGGGCCCCGGGGGCCATGGCAAGGCTGTCAGGGCCCCGGATGCCCAAAGGGTCCAGGGGGGGTCCAGGGAGGGCCAGGATGCCAGGGCAATTTACGGGGCCCGGGGCCAGGAGTATCAGGGGGCCCGAGTG
>NC_051420.1:31749068-31773002 GCF_015228065.2 Penaeus monodon | reverse complement strand
AAATATACACAACCAACACACACCACCCCCAACACACACACCACACACCCCCCCCCACATATATTATATAAAATATAACCCCCCCCCCCCCCCCCCCCCCCCCCATATATATTATAACATATATATTTTTTTATTTTTATATCTTATAGTATTTTGATATATGTATTATTTATATATTATATTATATTATATTTATATATTATTTTTTTATCTATATTATATATTTATATAATATATTATATATATGTATATATGTGTATGTATAATGTATATACATACATATATATTTATCTGTATATCCCACATATACCCACATAAATGTATGTATTCATTCTTTGTGAATGGGTGTATTAGAATCATACATTACGTATGTGTGCTATGTGTATGTTGTAGAATGTAGTATGTGGGGTGTGTGTGTATGTATGTACGCATGTGTTTATAAAAGTTTATACATGCATGTAAAACAAAACCCACATTTGCATCAAGTGTGGATATTTTTTTTCCCCCTCGACCTCTGAATGCAAGTAATTGCAGGTCACTGATTTATATATAACGTCCTTGCATATAAAAAACTTAATGAAGGTTCGAAAGACCCAGTGCGCTGCAAGATGTCTAAGAGGCTCTGCTGCTCCTCTAATTTGACGAGAACAAACTTTATTTGGGAAGATTAGCTATTGCTAAGAACAGTTTTTTTGAACGTACACTCGGGGCTTTTTCTGGCTCTCCATGTGTCATAGTACACAATCTATTTATCCATCTACATATCTGTTGTGTGTGTGTGTGGTGTGTGTGTTGTGTGTGTGTGTGTGTAAGTGTTGTTTTGTTTTGTGTTGTGTGTTGTGTTTTTTTGTGTGTGTGTGTTTTGTTTGAGTGTGTTTGTGTGTATGGGGGTTATATATGTATATAATATATATGTATAAAAATATATATATATAAAATATATATATATATTTTTTTTTGGTAGGAGTCACTATAGGTTTTCTGATTCCTATTTGTATATATATATAATATATATATATATATATATAATATATATATATTTTTTTTTTTTTTTTTTTTTTTTTTTTTTTTTTTTTTTTTTTTTTTTTTTTTTTAATTCTCCCTCTCTCTATCCCCCCACTCGCTGTTTCTGATTGTGTGTGTGTGTGTGTGTGTGTGTGTGTTGTGTGTGTGTGTGTGTGTGTGTGTGTGTCTCTGTGTGTGTGTGGTCTGTCTGTCTTTTGTCTGTCTCTCTCTCTCTCTCTCTTCTCCTCTTTTACCATGAATTCGTCATTAGTATCGTATACAGTATATTACCATTAGATGATGTTTTTAATACAGGGGTGTACCATATACACACACATACAATACATAACATACATATAAACTGTATATATATGGGATATATTCATAGGTGTGTGTGTGTGTGTGTGTGTTGTGTGTGTGTGTTTTACAAAATATATAGCCATTACAGCTTCCTTTTTTTTGTCATTGAACTGTTTGTTGATTTGGTCAATGTGAGATCTTCGTCGCTAAGAAGTGAATATCTCTTTGTTAAGGCTAATTCTGTCGCTCTGGTCTTCATGTTAGGTAAATTAACTAAATGTGTTTTTTTTCCCTTTTCCATCTGATGTGTAATTTAATTTCACACCTGATTACTTTATAAGTCGCTACTAATTTTATACTTTATTAAAAACGTATTATAACTGAACTCTTGTGTTTTTTTCGAATATTCATGTATTCTGATATCGTGTGATGGAGACTCGGGCAAAATCGATTAGCATTTGTCCCTCCATTCCTAGTGCAGGGGTTTGATTATCAGAAATGCATATATTTTGTGAATTATATTTCATACACCCGCACCTCATGCGAATTTATGATGCTTTTATGCGTATAAAAAAAAACACCTAACGCAGACAGAGTTGTTATGCACTGAGTGCTACGCATATGTCATTTTCGTTCACATGGGATATGCATATATCCAAGCACACACGCGCATACATCTGCAGGTTCATCCATCTTTACAGATGTTCCCATGCATATAGATATGCTTACAGCTGTACTTATACACATGTATATGTATGAAAACAACATAAGCACAAATATGTGCATCTAGTACTTATACATATGTATACACTCATGTACAAACACGGGAACACATGCATTTTGTACTTTTACAGAGGGATAAAAAACAAATATAATATATATAATATATATATATTTTAAAATATAAATTTTTAAAATTTTATAATATATATATATAATAATAATATTTTATATTATCTATATATTTTCGGGCACATAATAAAAAAGGTATGTTACATACACAAAAAACCTGTGTTTTAACCCCAAAACCCCCATATGGGCATATAGTCCATATACAAATTTAGACGGGGAATGGAAATTGTTCCCCATGTTTTATGCGCACTAAAGGGGGAAAATTTTGGGAAAAACTTTTCAGGTATACGTCCCGCCCCTTTATACACCTGCGCATAAAATTTTACTTCTCGGCATATGGGGCTCATTCTCGTGCATAAAATTTTGGGAAACAGTGTCTGCGGAACACACAAAAACACTCTATTATAGGAGCCCATTCTTTTTATAATGTGCAAAAAATTGTGGGGTTTGCATCAGGGAGGATTAAAGAGAAGAGGGGGGGGGTAGGGGAAGGAGGGGAATTTTAGGGGATAAATGGAATCATAAGGTTGGGGTTTGGGTTTGAGGAAGTTCAAAAAAAAACCCGTTTTTGGGATCTGGCAATTTTTCGGAGGGGTGCGCACCCCTTGGCGGTTACTATACCTACTAGTGTGCCCCCCCCTTCCAGCCGACACAAACAAAACCACACACAACACAATTATGTGTGTGTGTGTGTGTGTGTGGTTTAACGGTGCACCCCACACACACACACACACACACCCAAACACACACACACACAACCATATATATATATATATATAAAATATAATATATATATAATATATATTAAATATATAACAAAATTATACATAATGAAATTATAAAAATATTAAATATATAAGAATAATATATATATTTTATTATAATACACAAAATGTGTATGTAGTATTTTAAAAATACCTTTATTTTTATGATATATAATATTTATTAATTTTTTCGTTATTATTTTTTATTATTATGAATAAAAAATATTATATTATTTATCATTATTATTATTTTTAAATTTTTATATTATTATTAAATCATTATTATTTTATTATTATTATTATTTATTATTATTTTTATTATTTTTATTATTATCTTTTATTTTTATTATTTTTATCCCCATTTTTATTTTTAAATTATCTTATTATTTTTATTACTAATTATTTTATTATTTAATTATTATTATTTATTAATTTTTTTGTTCTAATTATTACAAACATTATCATTACCCAGGAAATAATAAAGAGAAAAAAAAGGGTTTAAAAAGGGTTAGGGATACTGCAATCTTTAAAGCGTAACCGAGGGCAAAAAATTTCCCTCAGTCTTCAGAAGCCACAACCTCAATTTTGTTTGATTTTTTTTTTTTTTACCGAACAATCCCGGTTATCTTTGCGTGAAGGGGGTTAGAAAAAGTAGATGAAAAAATTTTTTTTTCCAAAATTTTTCACCTCTGTATTTGTGTTTTGTAGTGTTGTGTGCATTTATACATACATAAAAAAACATACATACATGCATACATACATAAAAATTACATAATAATGTAGGGATGTATGTATTTTATGTGTATTTTTTTTATGTATTAATATAAATAAAATTTTATTATATATTTTATAATATATATATATATATATTATATATACACTCCAAAAAAAAACACCCACACAAACAAAAACCCCACCCACACCCCGCGCGCGCGCCCCGCGAAAAAATACAAAACATACATATCAAATATCTATCTATCTATCTACCCTTTTAATCACTACCCTATCTATCTATCATATATATAAAATTATATATATATATAATATATTATATAATATTATATTTTTAAATTTAGGGTTTTCCCCAACTTATTTTTTACCAATTTAAAAATTAAAAAAAAGAAAATTGGCGCATTTCGAGAAGGGGACCCCAAACCCCGAATTTCTCCCAAAAGAACTCGAGTGGAAAAAGACCTTCATCCTAATAATCGTTTTAATAGTCATTAGGGGGAAAGGGGTTTCCATTACGCTTTAAACAGAAACCATTCAGGATGGGGCGGAGTTCGAAGCCTTCTCAGGAAGTTTGTGCCGTTGCCCCAAATAAAGGGGGGGTTTGACTGCAATTTGGGTTTACCTCAATAATTTTCTGTCTCATAAGCGGTGTTTTAATTTCCCTTTTTATGAAAAAATGAGTCTGGCATTCTAGGGTTCCTTTTCATATGGACGGGTAAGTTTAAATTTTGTGCTTTGTTTTTGAATTGGCTAATTTTTTAAAAAATAAAAACCCGGGCCCAAAAAAGTGGTAAAAAAAAAAAATAAAAATTTTTTAAACACTGTGTTTGTGCGTGCCCTGTGTGTGTGTGTGTGTGTGTTGTGTGTTGTGTTTGTGTGTGTGTGTTGTGTGTTTTTGTGTGTGTGTGTGTGTGTGTGTGTGTGTGTGTGTGTGTGTGTGTGTGTGTGTGCGTGTGTGCGTGTGTGTGTGTGTGTGTTTATAAATCTGTGTGTTGTATGCCAAAGGGGATGCTAAGAAATAATTAGAACGATATAAAAAAAAATGAGAAGAGAACTTTTTTCGCTTATAAAAAAAATCCGGTTTGATATGTAAATCGTAGCCTTCGGAACGGGATTAGTCATTAGTTAGCTTGTGTAACTGGAAACCATTTCCTCAGAATAATTAACATTTACTACCTTGCTAGTTTCATACTCAGATGGAAATGCACATTCTATTTGTTCATAACTTAAATTCACGTACGTGTATACTGCAATTTACAGACAATTAATAAAATGCGAGGAACAAATTTAGTAGTGATCGAGTTATGTCTATATAGATTTTCCGTTTCCTGTAACTTCAAATGCCTGAGAGAGAAGGAAGCTTTTACAGTGATAAGCGGAAGATAATGAGGGAGCGTTGTAAGTGCTAGCATTTGTGCCTGAAAAAAAGGCAAAGGACATGATCTCGAGAGCAAATTCCACTTCGGTTTCACGAAATGCTTTATTCTGTGAGTGAGTCAGTGAGTGTGTGTGTGTGTGTGTGTGTGTGTGTGTGTTGTGTGTGTTTGTTGTGTGTGTGTGTGTGTGTGTGTGTGTGTGTGTGTGTGTGTGTTTGTGTGTGATAGTCATATGGCAGTGGAAACAGTGGGGATGGTATCACGTTATCGTAAAAAAACAGCTGTCCTTTTACGCCATGTTTTGGGTGGAAACTGGCCGTTTCGCGGCCCCTTTAAAGCAACGCCCTGGAGGAAGCCAGGTGAGAAGTAAGCAAGGGTGACCTGGGACGGCAGTCCGTATCCTGACAACGACTCGCTCATAAATTCCTCGCTCCGCCCGTAGCAGCTGACCTGGACTACGCTCTGACGCTACCATACGAAGAATCTGTCCCAAACTACGTATCTGTTCTGACAATAAGAAGCTAAACAGATACTGAGGTTTTTCACGGTTTCTGGTTCTCTCGTAACTCAAATCAAAAAGCCAAGATGCGCTTTCCAATAAGCATCATAAGCATTAAATGAAACCCCAACCAAATCAGGCTCCACGTCGGTGCCAGAACCCAGCGCCCGGCGAGAGCCAAGTTGACAAGTATGCTGACCTGGGATCGACCGTCAGAACGTCAGCCCCACAGTCTTAATGCCGACTACGGACCTTGGAACCTAGCCGGTCCACGCCGCACCCAAGCACCCTTCCCCGTTCATGCATCGTGTGTTCATGCTACTTGTGTTGTACTCTTTCAAAAAAAAAAAAAATCGCATTGCCTATCCGTGAGTCTAACGTAGGAGTCGCACCAATCATAAACAGTGTTGCGTGTGTGTGCGCTGTGTGGTGTGTGTGTGTGTGTGTGTGTGCGTGTGTGGGTGTGTGTGTGTGTGTGCGTCTTGTGTGTGTGTGTGTGTGTATGCGTGTGATGTGTGTGTGTGTTTTGCAATGGAATCTGGAAGTGGTCGTGGATAAGAGACGCAATGATCTCGTAAACAACGCGAGGCAGAGCGGACGCACCATCCCCCGGTCGCAACATCAAAAAGAACAATACGGCGAAGTAGAGAGGGCGAAATCCAGAAAAAAATGGTCAGTATGAAAAGATGGTAAACAGGAAGATGACCCATGACGTCAAACTGAGCGCATGCTCACGCCATTGACAAACAGAAGCTTCTAGAGCCACGAATACGAAACACTAAATAGTGGAGGCGACACTTAGATATATCACCAATATTGAAGTCTGGTATCAAGAAAATAACACGGAAGGCAGATAGACAAAAGTTAAAGTGATAAATACCAGTGTGAAATAGCGGGACATAGGAAAGTCCTCGACGCAGATAGTTTTCAAATAAGTGAAGAGAAATTATAATTATATTCATGATAACTGCTAAGGTGACCGGAAAGGGCTCCCATAGCGGGAATCAAAAGATCGGCGTCGAGACAGACCCAACGGAGGCGTAGGAGTTTGGATGTTTGGGCTTCGAAGGTCATCTCTGTAGCACCTTGCAGCCATGTCACTACTTGGCATTTTTGGGTAAGCCTATTGAAAGCAAATTTAAGTGTTTCTTGTTTAAGGGAAACATGGTGGACGGGAATGTGCTATGGAAAATGTGTATTAATAGTTATAAGTATTCTTGATTGATGTATGACTATATAAAGGACCAAGAATTGTATTGACTAAGTCATTTTAGAAAGTAATAATTCATATAATGGAATAATTATAGATTTGATTGTCAAGTTTGAGATGATATAATTGAAGACCATAATAGATTTGAATTTAAGTGACTGATAAGTGAGTTAGCATTAGCGAGTAAGGAAATTAATGAATTTAACTTTTAAGAGATCTCAGCTATACGGAAGTGTGACTAACTAGTGATGATGATTGTAATTTCGGTAGAGCGTAAGAATAAGTTTGTGTTTGTATGTAATCATTATAAGTAATTCCTGAGTAAGTTTGACCTTGAGTTTAATTGTGGTTAGCAATATCAATCAGTATTATGACTTGCTTGATAAGGACAAGACATTTTATGTCCATTTTCAGAATGAAATTATTTACTTTTTACTGGAGATAATACTTGAGTTTAAGTTAGTAATTGTGTAAAGACATTAACTTAGTATTTTAAATTGCTTGGTATAAGTAATTCATCTTGCCTAAATATAATTCTCACTAATTTTCTGTTATTTCAATTTGCTTACAATATTTTTTTTATGATTTCAATCATTGTATGTGAAGAAAGGAATTCTTTTATTAACTGCTTACATCTATTTTAAGCATTGACATTGGTTTAATTAATAACAGCTTGCTTAAATTTATATTATGTAGTTTGTATGTTAACAATTAGAGTAAAGTGGCAAGTTATTTGTTAAAGTTAAAGATGGATAATTAATATGGTATAATTATTGTATTGGAATATAATGAACTCAGATGTTATATTATTGACATATAAATTTATGTGATTGACTTTACATGTTTACTATATATAATACTTTACAGTTAATAAATTAGTTGTAAATTCTCTAATAAGTTGTGAACTTTCCTTTACATTTGTCTAAACAAATTAAAAAAGTTGAAAGAGTAAGATCTGTGAGAGAAATATGACTAGTAGAACTATTAAGATTATAATCAGTATTGAGGAGAAATATTATATGTTGATGCAAGGATAGGCAACACAGAAGCAAGTGGACTGACGATGTATGTAGCATCTTGGTGGAGCCTGAATATTCAATACTAATGATTACTTTATTGGCTTCAGCTTAATTAAAGTAGTCATATATAATAAAGTATAATATATAATAATAAAGTAATCAATTATTCTCGCCGACATATTGCAGTTCTTTTACTGGGAGGAATTTCTAATGGGAAAATCTGCTTCTGTAATGTTGTTTATTGTGACTGCAACATATAATAAAATAATAGCACTGGAACAATAAATAACTAAAGGCCAATTTTAGTCATTTAGTTATTATTCCGAAAACCTAGGAGATATATTCACTATTTTCTTTTTTTTAAGATACATCATAGAGAAGCGTAAAGATTTCAAGAAGAGTGAAACGTCTCTTCATAAAGTATATCACAGTGGTAATAGTATACTATATATGAATTTATACTAAACTACCTTTAAAAATCATAATTCCAACATCATATAAAAGACACATACACATATACGCACACCCTCACACACCACACCAACACACACACACACACACACACACACAACACACACACACACACACACACATATATATACATACATACACACACACACCACAACTATGACATACATACACACACACACACACACGCATACACTAATACATGAGATCACATACATACATAATAATACATCATACATACATTAATACATGCATACATCCCTTCACCACACCACACACTCATAGAAACATAACATGCACCGCACAACACACACACACACACACACACCACACACACAACCACACACACACACACACACATGCACCCCCCACCCCCCCCCCCAACACACACAACACACACACCACACACACACCCACACATACATACAAAACATGCATACATATTTTCATACTCACACCCATTATAGAAGAAACATACATACAATCCACACGCACACTAACACACACACACACACACAAACACAAACACAAAAAATATATATATATATATATATATATATATAAAAAATATATATACTTATATATATATACACATACATATGGCAAGTATACATATATGTATACAATGCATTCTTCTTTGCTTTAACGGTAGGTTCTGTCTGAGCCGTCGTGCGCGACGTCACAGCAGACTTAATAGTTTTTCATGTTGTGATGCTCTTGGAGTGAGTACCGTGGGTAGAGATCCCCAGTTCCTTCGCCCATCGGAGAGTGCCGGGTTACCTTTTTAGGTAATCCTTCCTCTATTTATTGGGCTTGGGACCAGCACTGACCTGGGCTAGCTTGGCCAACCAGTGGCTAGGTAGGCCAATCGAGGGGTGAAGTTCCTTGCCCAAAGGAACAAATCGCGACGGCGGTGACTCGAACCCTCGAACTCAGATTGCCGTTCCGAGTTCTAAACCATTCGGCTACCGCGGCCTTGACGATCATGGGCTTCCATGATTTTCTTCGGCAACTTAGAGCGGTGTTTGCCATTGACTTCCGCCGGTGTTCTTTTTTTTTTTTTTTTTTTTTTTTTTTTTTTTTTTTTTTTTTTTTTTTTCTATCGAGTCACCAACTCTATTGACCCGAACTGACTTGGGCTGGCTTATCCACCAAGCGGCTAGGCAGGCAATCGAGGTGAAGTTCCTTACCCAAGGGAACAACGCGCCGGCCGGTGACTCTAACCCTCGAACTCAGATGCCGTCGTGACAGTCTTGAGTCCGACGCTCTAACCATTCGGCCACCGAGCCCCTATATATGCATACACATACATATATACATACATATGAGAGAGGTATTCTGTGTCTCTCATGGTAGTTTTGCAATATTTACTCCAATGTTTAATATATTAAGATTGCAATAGTGTAATGTTCCCCTGGTAATACGGGAGCGAACGTAGCGTGGCGAGGCAGTGGTAGGTGGGTGAACTAGTCGAGCGGTAATACCTCGCCAGTTCATAAAACCCGAGTCCACACTATTTATTAAGTTAATTAATGAAATGAAAGTCTGGCCCAAAAAAAACAAAGTAAAATGGAAGTAAAAGCAAAGCCAATTCAATAAAACACGAAGTAAATTCACATGAAATATCACTGAAGATATAAAAGGCAAAAATAAAGTAAAAGAAATAACTAGAATAAAATTTAAACACTAAAATGGCCGGGTAAGACTGTTGATGTGGACGGCTAATATTGGTGCAAAATATGCGTTTAGCTCATGAAGCGTTAAGAAACATGCTACAACATAAGATAGTAGATGTATGGATAAAATGAGCAGGCAACTACTTATCTTTTAGGTATGAATCGGTGACGGTTGTGGTACGTTCACTTTAAAGTTCTTGGATTGGAAGGAAAAAGAAACCCATCGTTGTCTCTTACTTTTTTACACACAGTATGTGCGAAAAATACTGTCGCAATTGTTTCGGGAAACGCAAATCAATGCGGCCAATTGTTTCCTGTGGGCATTCACGTACTCCGCTGATTCATTTCTAATACAATTAAAAATACCTGCTCGAATACTCAAAAACCAATAAAAGACTTAAAAGATATTGTGAAAAAAAAAAGAGAATAAAACCGAAATATAAAACAACAAGCATGGTTTAGGTATTTATGTATGGGGAGAAAAAATCCCCCCCAGGTAAGCAGGCAAGTACGCTCGTTAAGGAAACAACTAATGAGTATGCATACCCCCTTTGTTGTTAAATGCTGCAATGTTACATGGAGACGGTTCCCACCACACACACACACCACACACACACACACCACACACACCCCAAAACACACACACACACACCACCCCACACACACACACACGCATACCACACCCCAACGCGCACACGCCACACGCACACGCACACGCACACGAAACACGCACAGGGCACACGCACCGCCCCACTTAACACACACATAATATATATATCTATATAATCAAACACATATATATACATATATAATACATACATATATATATATATATATATAAAATATATATATTTTATATTTTGTGTGTGTGTGTGTGTGTGTGTGTGTTTTGTGTGTGTGTGTGTGAGTGTGTATACCATATATGACATTTATTTTATTTAAAATCATAATTCAAAATATATACACACACACACACACACACAACCCCACACACACACACACACACACACACACACACACATACACACACATATACGTATATATGTGTTTTGTTTTGTTTTGTTTTTAAGGGTAGTTTCATTTTTGAGCCGCCGTGGTCACAGCATGATACTTAATTGTAGTTTTCATTTTGTGATGATATTGGAGTGATACGTGGTAGGGTCCCCAGTTCCTTTCCACGGAGAGTTTCGATGTTACCTTTTAGGTAATCATTCTCTCTATTTATCCGGGCTTGGGACCAGCACTGACATGGGCTGGTTTGCCCACCGTGGTTATGTAGACAATCGAGGTGAAGTTCCTTGCCCAAGGGAACAAACGCGCCGGTCGGTGACTCGTACCCCGAACTCAGATTGCCGTCGTGACAGTATTGAGTCCGAGGGTTTAACCACTCGGCCACCATGTGTGTGTGTGTGTGTACATATACAAATAATATATAATAATATATATATAGTACATAGTATATATATACATACATATATATATATATATATATATATATATTATATATATATATATATATATGCGAGGCCGCGGTGGCCGATATTTAGAGGATCGGACTCAAGACTGCCCACGACGGCAATCTGAGTTCGAGGGTTCGAGTCACCGCCGGCGCGTTGTTCCCTTGGCAAGGAACTTCACCTCGATTCCCTGCCTAGCCACTGGGTGGGCAAGCCAGCCCAAAGTCAGTGCCGGACCTAGAACTGGGCAAATAGAGATGGTGACTCGAAAAAACACCGGGCGGAAGGCAACGGCAAACCCCCCCTCTAAATTGCCAAGAAAATACTGGAAATCCATGATCGCCAACGCCCTGGTAGGACAGGGAACTGGGAAAAAAAAAAAAAAAAAAAAAAAAAAAAAAAAAAAAAAAAAAAAATTATATATATTTATATATATATTATATTATATTATAATAATATATTTTAAAATATACACATACATAAACAATACATATATCCCTTGTCCAGGCTAATCAGTGTGGCGCTAACCCTAGGAATGATCGGGCTTGAATTACAGGCTCTAAAATGTTTTTGTATGCTACGGCCAGAACCCCCTCTATTCAGGACTCAATGTTCAAGCACCTCTATGACCTCTAATATACTCCTGATTTTTTTTTCTTCCGTATTCTTCCTGGGCTTACAAGAGCCCCTGTGACTCTGGAAAGGGAAAGGGAAAGGGAAAATTTCCCCACAAAAAAGTTGGCAAACACTGCAAAACAAGCGATTGCAGCCACCGAAAATGCTTGCTTTAAGCCACTTTTAAAAAAATGAGGAGGAGGAGGAAAAGGAGAAGAAAAAGAAAGAACCACAAGTAATTTTCCAATTACCCGACACCCTATCATTAGGAATACTGACCGCAAAAATCCACGCCCACCTGCAGAACTTTATAGAGCCAGGCCATGGATTTAGATACCATTTAAAAAAAAGGTTTGAAAGAAAACCTCCCCCAACTTGATCTCGGTAGCAGGAATTCATGGAGGATCTTCAAAGTCATTCTACGGAACACACTTAACACCACCACAGAAACCACACAAACACAGTCCACAACCTTACCACACCACACCCAAGCTCCACAACCGGGTCTCAGCGACAAGGACGAGTCAGAGACTGAACACTTGCCACATCAAGAGGAAGCCAACACTAACACCAGCACCAACATCAGTCCCAAACCCCAAAGTCACTCACCAACCAATCACCTCTGCTACCACACACAACCAAAAGAAACATTCACAAACAGTCACCACAGCAACCAGCAAAACCACACAACACTGTCAATCAAACCAATAACAACACCAGTACACCAAAAATACACAGACGATTTACAGACTCCGATGTTCAGTCCCTTCGCCATAGGGACGGTTACGACCTCAACCAAAAAATATGGCATCCACCTCCTTGCTGCAGAGCCCTCGCACTACAGACATCTCAACAGACGACAACTGGCACATGTGATACAACAGAGAACAATTAAAGGATTACACAAACGTAGATATCAAAACCCTATTCACGAACAAAAAAAACACACAACACCTGTACATAGGAAACATCTTCATCCAGCCAGACAACAAAACTCTGAAAAACCCTACAAAATGGCTGGTACAACCATCCAAGTAAAACCATGGCTGCAACGCACAACACACTACACTCACGCCTCACAATCATACAGCATAGACATACAGACAAAGAAAAAGAACTCTGCAACCAAGGCAAACAGTGCACCCCATACATCATTCTCAAAATTTATGCTCATTCAAACTCCACAAACAGTAAAAGACACAACACATACACATCCAACAAAATAAATGAAAGCAATGACGGCGTAGCCATTGCTGGGGAAACACACATGAAAACACAAACTACTACACTTACACCCCAGAAATCATGACCATTGAAACAGGCACCCTCAATGCCCTATCATCATCGCCAACCCCCTACACATCCCCACGAAGACCCTACATAAACGACCCGATATGTTTCAGCTTCTGGGACACATAAAACCAAATATATACTGGGAGACTTCAATGACATCACAGATTTTTTCCGAATACCACAGACACAAATGCCGTCGGAAGAGGCATCACCTCACTCATCTATGCGGCATTATTCACCTCGGCCCACACACACCCACATTCATACGTGCCAACAGCTTCATCCCACCAGACTTAGTTCTCGCCACACCACTAGTCAATGGAGATCCCCCTGAACTTTTGTATGGAGCTAATAATATTTGTGAAAACGCCCGGTAGTACTCAGGTCGGAGGATGGTTTCCACGCACAGATGATCAAATGCCAGAACATTTTGGTAAATATGCATGTGTTTCTATCTAAATAGTTTTTGAAACTTGATGTAGTTTTTGCTCGGTGCCATAAACCAATATGGTAATAATTTTTAAAATGAGAAACAAATGGTAGAGATTTTTTTGGCCTTGACCCTACTTTTAGGCATGGGCCCATGGAAAGCGGGTGACGCGGACCATGGTTTTACCGTTGACTGGAGTTAATAAAATGTATATCGTAACGAAGAATTTATGTACATTGTAATACAAAATAGCAGATTTACAAACTTTAACTGAAGTGTGGGCGTTGGGTTTTGTTTTCTTTTGATAAGTTACCGGCTTTATCTTTGTATTTGCATGGTGTGCAGTAATGGTAGCAATTGTGATGGTAAACGCGCTGCCTGATGGTCTGATGTAAACACGTGTTCACGTTTATCTGATTATCAATTTTTTTTTATATTTGCACCAACTTTTTTTGATAAATAAACATTGCATGATAATTAAGAGAAATTTAAGTTAATTAAGTATTATGAATCAGGAGAGATTACACAAACTTCGAGATGTTTATAATTTTTTACGACGTCTTAGGATTGCCAGCCGCTTGGGAAGGTTTTAGACATTTATTTTGGAATATGGAAGATTAGGTACTTCTGTAAGGTGTCACCTGAGGGTAGAGTTTTTGGGACTATTACGGTGTTTTAATAATAAAGGTCGTTCGTCTAACTACTTTAGCTCCATTTCTTCCCGTCACTGAACTCAAATCCAAGATGAAGGCTTAAATATAAGTTAAATGTCAGCATGAATGTGGAAAAAAAATTGTTTTTTCTGCCCTTTTCATTCCTCAAAACTGAAAAAAAATATCCATGCTGAATAAGAATCTATTTCCCGAAGTGCATTACCGTCATTAATTTTTCACGTAAGCCCTGATTCCCATATCCCCGTCCTCCCCTTCCGTCTTTCCTAGTTTCTCTCTTACTATGTCCTTCCTCCCTTTCCCCCCCTTTCTATCACCTACCCTGAGTTACCTTCTCTTTTCATTTTTTATCGTTCGTCACAAGCATGACAAAAAATTGGATAATTACTTGTAGTATTACCCTGACACGTTTAAAGTAACTGGCAACATCGACTCGTGCATTAAAATCTGCTGCGAAACCTCGCCCTGGCTGTGCCTATGAAGGGAGCCCGGCATCTGCTGCGATAAGGATTGGGATAAGTCAGGTTTGCGATGCTGAACCTCGCCCGGACTATGCCTATGAGGGGAGCCTAGCCTGTGCCGACTAATGCCGACTGGGATTAGAGTGTGTCAGCTGGTGCTGACTCGACTGAGCTTAGTCATACCCATCGTGGTGCCCAGACACAGCAGCAACCTCCAGGCAGGGCGCGAACCACCGACCCCTGGGATCAGAAGCCGACGCGTTAGCGAGAGTATGTGCTAAGTCGGAAGTCAAATTTGGATGTTCGCGGAAAGGTGAGTGCAGCGCAGGCCAAGAAGAGGTCATCTGGTCTTGTTGAAAACTGTTTTGTGTTTATGTTGATTTCGTGATGGTATAATGGGTTATTCAGTCTCTACAAGAGGTAAAACAACGACAATGTATGCAAAAAAACGGGGCTGAGGCTGTCGGCAGGCCAAGAGTATTTTGCAACAGATGTGGGACGAGTAGGCATGGGAAGGTCGAGGGTCAGCTTCCGGGAATGCGTGACCTTGCGTCAGGCACTCCCATGGCACGCTCGAGGCGGATAGAGGTCTCGTTTACGTTGTTCATAAGACGTGATTTAAATTGACCAAACCACACACCACCACACACACACACACACCCCACACACACACACACACACACACACACACACACACAAAACACACCCCCACACACACACACACACCATATTTTTTGTCTATTTATCTATCTATGTATCTATCTATCTATACGCACACACGCGCATATATGCATATATATATATAAAATATATATTAATATATATATATATATTTTATATATATAAAATATACACAACACACCCCACAACCACACACACCCCCACACACACACCCCACACACAACACACATGCATATATGCTATATGCATATATTTTATATATATATATATATATATATATATATATATATAATATATATATATATATATATAAAATATATAAATGCAAATAAGGTCTTTGTAGAATGACCATTTGCAGTTACGGAGTAAAATGTCGATTTCCCCCGCGGCCCTTTATGCAAGATCCTCGCCGAAGAGGGAACCGTGATCAAGTGGGGGCGAGCTTATGAAAAGTCTTCGGTGTTCGCATTACGAAGTCAAAGAATTTAGAGGAGAGATTTAGTTGTTAAATATTTACTATCCTCAGAAAATGCTTATTGTATAACGTATACGTGTGTGTGAGACTACCACACTCAAATCCATATGTCAAACTGAGATAAAATTATGTCCTGTGATTCCGGATTCCAGGGAGACAACCAATTTGCTATCACCTAATGACACAATCTGAACACTAATGGGCCTCCAAACCGCAAAGAAGACCTCATGTCGATAACATCAATATCCCGCTCGTCTTCCTTCTTTTGGCCGAGCGGGGTCTTCCCCGCTGGTCTCCCGAGTTTTCCTCCGTATGTGTTTAGATAGGGAAAGAGAATAAAATACAAAAACACATTTTTCATTGTTACAATATATATTTAAATATATATATATATATATATATATATATATTTTATATATGTATATATATATACATATATAAAATATATATATATATTATATATAATTATATATATATATATATATATATATATATATTGTGTGTGTGTTGTGTGGGGTGTGTGTGTGTGTGTGTGTGTGTGTGTGGTCCTTCTATCTATCTATCTATCTATCTATTTATCTATCTATCTATATATATATGTGTTGTGTGGTGTGTGTGTGTGTGTGTGTGTGTGTGTGTGGTGTGTGTGTGTGGTGTATGTGTGGTGTTTTGTGCGTGCGTACGTGTGTGCGTGCGTGCGTGAGTGCGTGTGTGTGTGCGTGCGTGCGTGCGTGTATACGAGTATATAAGTATTTTGTATCTGTATATGTATATACATACACATATAAACTTTTGTATAATATATATACATATTATAGATAAAATATAATATATATTATATATTATTTTAATATATATATAACATATTATATAAAATATATATATATATAATAATATGTATATGTGTGTGTGTTTGTGTATATGAATGAAAAAAACACTCTCCCGTGCTGATGCTAGGAAGAAAAAACCCCAATCAAAAACTAGATTTATTGAAAATGAGACTCCCAGTTTCGTTTCCTGGATTCCATCCTCAGGTCAGACCTGAGGATGGAATCCAGGAATCGAAACTGTAGTCTCATTTTCAATAAATCTAGTTTTTGTATTGTGGTTTTTCTTCCCATATTATATATATATATATATATATATAAAATTTTTATATATATATTAATATTTATATTTGAACGTCTTCATTTTTGAGATTCATTCTCTGTGTGAGCTCACTTTCACTTTCAGTCTCATTCACGTCCTTGTCGCACACACACACAACACACACACCAACACACTCACACATACACACACGCACACCCCAAACACACACACACACAACACACACTTACACACACACACACACACTTGATACACACACACACACCACACACCACACACACTTGCATACACACACACACATATATAAATATTAAATATATATATATAATATATATATAAAATATTATATATAATATATAAATATATATATATTATGTATATATATATGTATATATGCGCAGAACAAAAGACACTGAAACCTTTTCATTAATGGGGTTTATTGCTGTCTTAGTTGATGTACAATTTCTTATTTCACATACATTTCTTCTCAGTGTGACAACAATTGGTTAAAGTAAATCCTTGCGGATTGCCGTTGTCTTTTCCGTTATCTACTCTTATAAACCTATCAGAGACAGTTGGAAGTTCAAGCAAGTTCCAAGCGGATTACTACTGACGTCTCCCTCTCCTATTTTCTTTTTCTATTGGGAAAGTAAAACACAAAAAAAGACGAAAATAAAGCAAAAACGAACATTAAATCTACAAATTTATTTTAATAACCGGGCTAATGGCACTTAACATCCCCTCTTTACTGTTGCCTTTCTTTTTTTCTTACTATCTTGGCCCTAACAGGTTGATCTGGTTCCCCGACTATATATAGCAGGACCCTGCTGCTGAAACAGTCACCTTAGGGTGCTGTGGGAAGGATGTCACTGAAAGATCGCCAGAAGTCTGCGGACCAGGATTTTCGTCAGAGGAGGTATCAAGCCACTCCATGATATAGTGGAAGAGGACGCCGCCTGCCTGTAAGATCCAGCGAAGGATCAGGAACTCGCCAGCCCCAGGTACCAGTCGCCCCAGGATGTTGTGGAAAGGCCCGCCTGCCTGGACGCCCACAGATCCAGTCAACGCCACGCATCTAGTGAACGCTCACTGCTTGTGCCCCAAAGGAAAGACCCAGGGTTTTTCTCAGTGATAAAGTCAGTCCATCCTTCGCCTCAGGTCTGGTTGGCCGGACTCCGCGCTCACCGGGTACACTAAGACATCGTCTGTGTGTTCCCTACTGCGTTGTACTCTTAATAATAAAAAGTCAAGTCGCTATAACTACTATGACTACCCCTGCTATTCATTGTATTAGGGTTCTTAGGGTCTTACACAAACCACACACACACACACATATTATATATAAAAATATATATATATATATATATTATATATATATATATATATATAGATATGTATGTATGTATGTGTGTGTGTGTTTTGTATGTGTACGTGTATGTGTATGTGTATGTGTATGTGATGTGTATGTGTGTGTGTGGTGTGTGTGTGGTGTTTGTGTTTTTATGTGTGTGTGTGTGTGTTTGTGCGTGTGAATGCATGTATGTATGTTTTGGGTGTAAAAAGAAAAAAAGAATATACATATATTTATACATATATATTATATATTTCATATATTTCATATATACATATGTATTTTATTTACATACATATGTATACATGTATATATGATATTTTTACAAACATACACACAGAGACCCCACACACACACGCAACACACACACACACACAACACACACACACACACACACAAAACACACACACACACACACATAATAATATATATATATATATATATATATATATATAAAATATATATATATATATATATGTATGCGTTGTGTTGGTGTATGTGTGTGTGTGTGTGTGTGTGTGTGTGTGTGTGTGTGTGTGTGTGTGTGTGTGTTTGTGTGTATGTGTGGTGTATGTGTGCTTTTGGGGGTAATATATATGTATTATAAAAAATATTAATATATAATATAAAATATTTAATTATAAAATAATATTTATATATATATATAAAAATATATATATATATATATATATAATATATATATTTTTTGGGGTTTTGTGGGGGGGTTTCCCCCCCCCCTTTTTTCTTTTTTTTTGTGTGTGTTGGTGTGTGTATGTGTGGGGTGTGGTGTGTGTGGTTTGGTGTGTGTGTGTGTTTTTTGGGGTTTTGTGTGGTGTGTGTGTTTTGGTGTTGGGGCCCTGCGTGTTTATGTATGTGGTGTGTTGGTTTCTGGTTTTAGGAAAATATAAATATTATATATATATATATTAATTTTTTATATATATATATATATATATGTGTGTGTGTGTGTGTTTTGGGGGTGGGTGTGTGGTTTTTGTGTGTGTGGGAGTGTGTGTGTGCGGTACACCCCAAAAAAACACATGCCCACACACACCCATGGATATACAACATATATATCCCGGGAAAAGTTTTGCAGTGGAGGGGGAACACCCAAATTTCGTTTTCAATACAATGACATCAAGTGGCATATTATAAAATATTTATATATTATTTTATAAATAAATATATATATATATAATATATAATTATATATATAATTATATATATTTTATAAATTTTATTTTTTTTTGTGTATATATATATATATATATATATATATATGCTTTTTTTATAAAAAAGTTTTTTTTTGTTATGTATGATAATCTATGAAAATTCTCTGGGTGTCTAAAATCTATATCTTTCATATTAAACTATCTAACTATATATGGATCCATAAACATATTTAAAAATTTTACACATATACATTCATAAAAACATACATCCTTAAATATATATATATATATATATATATTTTAAATTTTTAATATATTTTTATATATAATTTTTTAAAATATAATAAAATATATATATAATATATATATATTTTATATATTAATATTAATATATATATATATATATTAAAATTTTTTTTATTATATATAAAACACACACACAAAAACACAAACACACACACACACACAAACAAAACACACACAAAACACCACAAAACCCCCCACACACCAAAAACACACACACCCCACACACACACCCCACACACACACACATACAACATTAAAATATTAAAATATATATTTTATTATATATATATATATTAAAATATATATATATGACAGGCCCCGATGGTCCCCGAGTTAGGGGCACTGGATTTCCCACCCCCGTGGTTTCCCCCTTTTTAATCCCCCCTCGCGGCGGTCGTAAAAATGCCGTGCCCAAACGCTTTGGGTCACCCGATTTCAGGGGGGAGGGAAAAAGACATATCGCCTTGAGAAAGTCAAACGAAAGGGGTCAAGGGTGGGGTTAGGGGCGCAGAAAACGCCAAAAGGGTTTGGGACTGCCAAAAAAAAACCCCCAGTACTAAAAATACACGGGCCTATGGGTAGAGGGAATAAAGGGGGTTTTTTTTTTTATAAAATAGAAAAAAAAAAAAAAAAAAAAAAAAAAAAAAGTATATATTAAATAAAATTATATTTTTAAATATTATATATATATATTTATAATATATATAATATATATATAATATATATAATTATAATTATTTACATTTATATAATACGACACACAAAAACACACACACACAACACACACACACACAACACACGACACCACACACACAATATATATATATTTATTAAATATATATATATTTATATATAATTTTAAAATTTTTACTATTATATATATACATATATATTATATATAATATATATATAATATATATATATAATATTATAATATAAAATAATTATATATGTGTGTGTGTGTGGTGGTTGTGGTGTGTGTGTGTGTGTGTTTGTTGTGTGTGTGTAGTGGTGGGGTGTGTGTGTGTGCAGATGTATTATGTATTTATATATGCAACATAATTCACACTTTAATCGGGTAAATCTAAGGACATGAATTTGAATCTACTAGTCTCAACTTTTAAAAGATTCGCTAGGAGGACATCTGAGCTTCCAAAAAATAAGTTGGGGGAATCACTAAAACGGAGTTTTACACTTTATCCCTGACATTAAAGCATTTTTAGATTTAGAAAATATTGGGGATAGTAATTAGAGTGGCCTAGAATTCAATTTCCGAAAAGGATTCAAAATTAAAAAACCCCGGGTGTTTCTTGTGGTGGTGCGCACGGGAGAGTTGGGGGCCGTAATTTTTAATTTAAATTACAACAAATGGGCACATATATCCATGATAAAGTTTTGTTGCAAAAAGGTAAAAAAAGAGTAACGATAAGGATAAGTGGACAGAAAAAAAAAGGGGGAAGAAGAGAAGGAAAAGGAAAAAGGGGAATTAAAGCCCTGCAAATTTGTTTACGAGGGTTTTAGGTCCGAGGTAGGGGTGACCCCAAAATTGGGCCCCGTCTCTGTTTTCCCAAGCCCCCTAGGCAAAACTACAAGGGATTGGGTGCTGGCCGTAATTACCCCCCACTTCGCGGTTTTGGTTTTTGTATTTATTTTTTTTCTGGGGAGAGTTACGAATCCTTGTATGGAAGTTTTTTGAGTTTAATGCGTTGTCAGTTCCCTGAGTATATAATTGTATAAACTTCATATCATGAATGTAAAAAAAAAATCAAGGTACGGATGATGGGGGATTAAAAGGGCAGCAACTATTATACTGGATTGGATGTAATATAAATGAATATGTTACATAGATAGATAGATTAGTAGAAGTGATGAAAATAGATTATATATACAATGTGGCTGTGTGTGATTGTGAAAGCGGCCACACGCCCCCAAATACATAACAACATACATGCTATTACAACATACATCATCACCCCCAAAACCACACACACCACACACACACACACACAATATTTTATATAATAATTAATATAATAAAATAAATATTATATATATATATGTTGTGTGTGTGGTGGTGTGTGTGTGTGTGGGGGATTGTTTTGGGGGGTGGTGTGGGTGGAGGGGTGGGGGGTGTGTGTTGGGTTGTGGGGGTGTGTGTGTGGGTGTGGTGTGTAAAAAAGGGAAATTTTCATAAACATAAAAAAAAATTAAAAAAAATAAAATATAATATAATAATAATTTTTTTTTTTTTTAAAATAATAATTTTAATATTAAAACATATAATATTTTAATATATAATTATATAAATATATATACATATATACATTATATATACCACCCCTGTGTGTGTGTGTGTGTGTGGTGTGTGTGTGTGCGGGGGGTTGGTGGTGGGTGGTGTGTGTGTGTGTGTTGTGGTGTGTGTGTGGTGTGTGTGTTTTTGTGGTTGTTTTGTGTAGCGGGGTGTGTTTTGAATTTTAAATATAAGACCACACAGTTTTGTAATTTTAAAAATTTCAGAGCAACAAAGACAAATAAACTATAGTAATAGTTATCTTTTTTTTAAATAAAATTTACTGCCCCTGGATCCGGGTCTCTCAGATTTTCAATTAAATATTTTCTTTCAGCATGACAAAGTTGTATACCTGATTTAAAATGGAAAAAAATTTTGATTATACACACATATTTTCGAAAAATAGTTGGGAAGAAAAAGCAAATACTTTTGGGGCATCTATGATTAAAAAAACCCAAAAAATCAGATTGAGAAAAGGGAAAAATCCAAAATGCTGTGGGCGTTTTTGAAAACTCGTTTTTACATTCCCCAGGGTTACGCGATTTTTCCCGTTTTATTTTTCCGTTCGGACAAATTTTCGCAAATAAGATACATGCCCAAAAATTTTTCAAAAAACATTCACCCATGGGTAAAAAATCACGTTTTCCTTCCCCAAATCCGGTCCCCAGAGAGAGAGAGAGGAGGAGGGGGAGAAGAAGAAGAGGGGGAGAGAAAAGGGGGAGGGAGAGAGAAGAGAGAGAGAGAGAGAGAGAAAGCCGAGTTGACACAAATTGTTGGTTACTTTTATCTCAAATAAACATCGTTTTCCCTTGATTTTATTTATAGGTAGTGACTGTGTTGTGTTTAAAGGCAATTATTTCCTGTAAAGTACCAATAAACCCGAACTAGACAAGAAACCGAATCGGACTCGATAGTCGACATTCATGGAAAAAAAGGGGGTACGTAACGAAAGAAAACAGCAACGCCCGTCTCGGGCCCAATCTATTTTTGAAACATTAAAATTACTCTTTTGCTTTGGATAACAACCTTAAAAAATTTACTTTTGACAGATTAAATATTCTGAAGCTGTTACAAATTTAATTTAGAGGAAAAGTACTGATCAACATACACACGCAGGCGGGGCACACGCGAATGTGGATGGGGTAGCGTTCAAGTCTCGCATTTTTTGAATGCCATTTCCCTTTCACACAGGGGTTAAATTTGAAGTATAATAAAGCCCGCCACTAAAACCAAATTATTATTATGTTTTAATTTAAATTTGATAATTTAATTATTATTTACTATTATACTATAATTTTATTACTTTATCCATTATCTTTTTTCATATTTTTTACATTTTTGTTTTTGTACACTATTGTTTTAATGTTTTTATTATATATTAATGATTACAAATTAATATATTGTTTTTTTTTTATCATAAAGTACAATCATTTAAAATTTTTTTTGTTAATTTTTTTTATCAAAATTTTTAAAACATCACACTGCAAACACGCTACGTTTTGTTATTATTTTTTTTTATTTTTTATTTATATCTCATCATCATCTCATCTATATCCAATCACATATCACATTACATCAATTTTTTATCACATCATCACATCATAATCATCAACACATATTTTTATTATTATTTATTATTTTTATTTTGTAGTAGTAGTATAGTGAGTAGATCATTTATTTTTTAATTTTTCTATTTTTCAATAAAACCAACATGCAAACCGCTA